>NC_041397.2:326751656-326893943 GCF_900747795.2 Erpetoichthys calabaricus
TGCCGTGAATGTAATTACCCCCGATCTACATGCTGTCAAATAAACGAACACACGCCGTGGCGCAATTTTAGGGGCTTAGCCTCTAGTGCTGATGTCCGAGGTTCGATTCCCGTAAGGGAGTGAAGTGAGCGCTTTGCACCGGCGAAGTACTGCTTTTAAATTTTTATTAAGAAGAAAAGAAAACCTTTTTAAATTAAGTCTTAAAATGAGCTGTAAAGATATTGACAATAAGCTACGCAAACCCACCAAGACATGCAATCGTTTAAATCAAAGCGCGAGTCGATAAACACCATCCCATAATATTAGTTAACGATTAACACATTTCTATATGTATTGTAAGCATACAATACAACTGATAATATGTTGCGCTTATTTATCTGGTGTACTGACATTTTTGCGCGTTTAACGGCTGAAATCTAACGTGGTTTGTGCCCTTCAGAATGAAAAGAGTTTGCATTTACCTTTTTAATAAAAGGCGAGCTTTTAAGCCTGAGAAATCACCCCGTAAATGCACACGTTTAATTGCACATGTGTTAATATGTATGCTTACACAGTATTAAAAGACACTCAACAATTAACGTCATTTACCTTCGTTACCGCGTTTGACTTGTGCTGTAAATCTCTTCCTCCCCTATATCAATAACGCACATAGTATTCATCTCTGCTCCTCCGAAACATTGAATATGGCACTATTAAATATTAGAGCTTTAACTAACAAGACGTTTTTTATCAACGACATTATTAGTGAAAAAAAAATAGATTTTATTGCACTAAGTGAAACGTGGCTTAGCTCAGATGGTGCAGCTGTTTTAATCGAATCTGCGCCTCCGGATTACAGTTTTACTCGTGCTGATCGCCAAGGAAAGAGAAGGTGGAGGGCTAGCAAACATTTACTCTAGCAGGTTAAAATGTTAAAAATATCAGTTTTGGTAAGTTCAAGTCTTTTGAGTATCTCGCCATTGTTATTCAGGGAGATTCTCACGTCTAGTATTATCCGTGTATAGACCTCCTAAATTCAACGCGTCTTTCTTTGAGGAATTCTCTGACTTGATGTCAATCTTAATTACGAACTATGACGCACTCTTAATAGTCGGCGACTTTAATTTTCATATAGATAATCAATGTGACCAAAAGTAAAAGAATTCATGAACCTCCTGGACTCTTTTGATTTGAGACAGCTCGTTAATCAGCCTAACATAAAGCAGGTCATACGTTAGAGACTTAGTAATTACTAAAGGACTAAAAGTTGATATAAAGCAGGTCATTGATACGGGTCTTTCAGACCATTTTCTTCTACTTTTTAATATAGAAATAATGATAGAAAACACTCATGAGAAGCATATTGTTAAAAACGCTTCTTTGACTCATCAGCAACTTTAAAACTTACAAACATTCTAACCAATCAGTCCGTTTATAGTGCCAACTATAATAGCGAGGAGAATGTAAATAGTAAGGTGGAAAGATTTAATACTAAAGTGAGAGCTGCTGTTGACATAGTTGCACCTGAAAAGACAGTTAAAAAATCTTCTAGCATTGTTATACCTTGGAAGACCCAAAGAGTGTCTGATTTAAAGAGAACATGCCGTAGAGCTGAGCGTAAATGGAGGAAGACTAAACTAACTATTGACTATGAAATATTAAAAGTTAAAATAACAGAATACAATAACACAGTCCGTCTTGAGAGGCGCTGCTAATTTCTCTAAGATTATAAATAACCAATGCTAGTAATCCCAGAGTGTTATTTTCGACAATTGATCATCTGTTAAACCCAGGTAACTCAAAGGAATGCCTTCTAAGTACTTCCAGTAAAACCTGTGAGGCTATCGCTGTATTTTTCAATCAAAAAATTAATGATATTAGAAATAACATAGTATATCTCCCCAATACTAAGGATCCTCCTAAACCCCAGTACCCCATAATAAACAAATTAAAGTCTTTCACTAGGATAGATTTACCTGATTTACATAAATAATTTCTCAAATGAAACCATCCAACTGTGCCCTTGACCCAATACCAACAAATTTTTTCAAAGAAGTATCGGGTGTGCTTATTGATAATGTTCTTGACATAGTAAATTCGTCATTAGATACGGGCGTCTTCCCAGACTGTCTTAAGACTGCGGTAGTTAAACCCCTACTTAAGAAAAATAATCTCGACCCCTCTTCTCTTGAAAATTATAGACCTATCTCTAACCTGCCTTTCTTAAGTAAAATTCTAGAGAAGGCAGTCATTATACAGTTAAATGAGCACCTCAATAAACATGCTATTCTTGATAAATTTCAGTCAGGTTTCAGAACAAATCACAGCACAGAAACTGCACTCGTTAAAGTAGTAAATGACTTGCGGGTAAATGCAGACAGAGGCCATTTATCTGTTCTCATCCTCTTAGATTTGAGTGCCGCATTTGACACTATTGATCATAATATTCTTAAGAATCGCCTTAGTCAATGGGTGGGCCTCTCTGGCAGTGTCTTAAATTGGTTTGAATCCTACCTGGCAGGGAGAAAATTCTTTGTTAGTTGTGGTAAATTATAACTCAAAGACACATGATATTCTATATGGTGTTCCACAAGGCTCTATCCTGGGTCCGCTGCTCTTCTCAATCTACATGCTTCCATTAGGTCAGATTATCTCGGGACATAACGTGAGCTACCACAGCTATGCTGATGACACACAGCTGTATTTATCAATAGCACCTGATGACCCCCATTCTCTTGATTCACTAACACAATGTCTAACCTGTATCTCAGAATAGATGAATAGTAACTTTCTCAAAATTAAATAAAGAAAAACCGAAATCTTAGTGATTGGCAATAATGGATACAATGAGGCTATTAGAAATAAACTGGATGCATTAGGATTAAAAGTCAAATCGGAGGTAAAAAGCTTAGGGGTAACCGTTGATTGTAATCTGAATTTTAAATCGCATATTAACAAGATCACTAGGACAGCATTTTTTCACCTAAGGAACATAGCAAAAGTTAGACATCTTATATCATCGAAAGATGCAGAGAAATTAGTTCATGCGTTTGTCTTTAGTTGGCTAGATTACTGTAATGCACTCCTCTCAGGACTACCCAAAAAAGACATCAATCGTTTGCAGTTAGTGCAGAATGCAGCTGCTAGAATCCTTACCAGGAAAAAGAAAATCCGAACACATTTCTCCAGTTTTGATGTCTCTACACTGGTTACCTGTGTCATTCAGAATTGACTTTAAAATTCTGCTTATGGTTTATAAAGCTTTAAATAATCTCGCCCCGTCTTATATATCGGAATGTCTGACACCTTATATTCCAAATCGCAACCTCAGATCCTCAACTGAGTGTCTCCTTAGAATTCCAAGAGCAAAACTTAAAGAAGTGGTGAGGCGGCCTTCTGCTGTTATGCACCTAAAATCTGGAATAGCCTGCCAGTAGGAATTCGCCAGGCTAATACAGTGGAGCACTTTAAAAAACTACTGAAAACACATTACTTTAACATGGCCTTCTCATAACTTCACTGTAATTTAATCCTGACACTCTGTATATCCAATTCATTATAATAAATATTCATTCAAAATTTGTACTAACCCCTACTCTCTCTTCTGTTTTCTTTTCCGGTGTCCTATTGGTGGTGGCTTGTGCCACCACCATCTACCCAAAGCACCATGATGTTCCAACAATGATGGATGGATTAAAAGCCAGAAGTCTGTATAACCATCAGCATCAAGTGACTCCGTGAGAACCCTAAATACAAAAGAGGACTATTTCATTTATGTTAGGTAGAATGCCCAAAGGGGACTGGGCGGTCTCGTGGCCTGGAACCCCTACAGATTTTATTTTTTTCTCCAGCCTTCTGGAGTTTTTTTTTTGTTTTTTCTGTCCACCCTGGCCATCGGACCTTACTCCTTTCTATGTTAACTAATGTTGTCTTATTTTAATTTCTTATTTGTCTTTTATTCTTCTTTTCTTCATTATGTAAAGCACTTTGAGCTACTTTTTGTATGAAAATGTGCTATATAAATAAATGTTGTTGTTGTTGTGTTGTTGTTTTCAGTTCACGTGATTACGTAGGAGGCGTAATACGTGATGACGCGATCCGTGACTCCGCCTCCTCCATTAGAGTATATGGACAAAAAACAGGTTCCAGTTATGACCATTACACGTAGAATTTCGAAATGAAACCTGCCTAACTTTTGTAAGTAAGCTGTAAGGAATGAGCCTGCCAAATTTCAGCCTTCTACCTACACGGGAAGTTGGAGAATTAGTGATGAGTGAGTCAGTCAGTCAGTCAGTCAGTCAGTGAGGGCTTTGCCTTTTATTAGTATAGATTCTCAGTGTGGTTTGATGTCACTGAGATGTCAATTGTGTCATTTCTAACACCTACCAGCAGGTGGCGATGCTAGCAGGTCACTCTGCCATTTTGCTCTGAATGGGCAGATCAGGTCAGAGGAGAGCTGGGAGTGGACAGCAGTGGTCAGCAGTAATGGGGGTCACTTCACAGTACACTCAGACCACCTCTGTGCCCAGGGGACTGGACTTTGGGATGCTGAGTGTCCATTCAGAGCTCGTCCACTGGCTTTATTACAAATTAGGAGAGAAATAAGAAAACTGAGGTCACCAGCAGTGAGGCCTTTAGTGGACTGAGGTCAGCTGGTCAGTGGCACCGGTCAGCATGTGACGTGTGAGTGTCAGAAGTGTCACATGTCAGTCCTGTCCACCCTGTCCATTATGTCACTGATCACACAGTCAGTCCAGTCTTTGTCACAATAGACAGACAGAGGGTCCTCATCATCTATGTGGTCTGACATCAGGAGAGCCCACCATGACAGACACTCGAGTGTCACGCTCTCCGATGTCCAGCAGTGACCGGCATGTCCAACAGGAATCTGTGGATGGGGTCCTGCAAATCAGTCAAAGCCCCTCCATGTGCTGAGTCCTCAGGTACAGACACAAATCCAAGGTGGTCCCTCTGCTGTCATCGGCTTTGACAAGTCTGTCTGGACCCTCGAGTGCAGGACACTGTCAGCCTCATGTCCTTCACAGTCCTGTCCAGTGTCCACATGTCACTTTGAGTGATGTGTCACCAGTCAGTGTGGCAGGAAGGCAGAACACGCTGTCAGGTATATAGCACCTTACCTTAGAAGGACAGCGGTGGTCTCAGGGTCAAAGTGCATTTCAGTGATGACGGCGCAGTCATTGAGCCCTTGTGCTGTGTGTCCTTCTGTCTGTCTGTCTGTCCTCACTCGTCTCTCTTCTTCTTCACAGGTTGGTCACTTGTGGTCTCACCTCAGCCTGCTGCTCAGCTCTCTCCTCGGTCCTCTCGTCTCCAAACTCACAGCTGACATATCTGAACCTGAGCAACAACAAGCTGGGACATTCAGGGGCTCGTCAGCTGAGTGAGGGGCTCAGGAGTGACAACTGTAAATTAGAGGCACTGCTGTGAGTAAAAAGGGGGAGGGGTGGGGGGTATGAATGTGTTATTGATGGGCATGTTGATCACATGACAGCACATGGAGTGACCAGAGTGACAGTGACAAGTGGAGCTGACTGAGGTGACAGACAGGAAGGACAACAAAGATAAGGAGAGACAGACAGAGGAAGACGAGGAGGAGGAGGAGTGTGAGATGGACAAGAAAATGAAGAAATGGACAGCAGCTGAGTGTTCAGCCAGTGACAGGGGGACAAGGACACGGGGGTGATCAGTGGACAAGAGGAAGAAACAAGATGGAGGATGAGAGACGAGCAGAAGACGAAATGGGAGAAGACATGAGAGTGAGGAAGAGAAGAAGAGAAATGAAGAGAGACGGAGCACTAGACAGATAGACAGGAAGTGACCGCAGGAGGACAGAGGGGGCAACAGCACGTCAACTGGACAGACCACCTTCTTTATGAAATGTGATGCGACCAGCAGGCCTTCAGAGGATGTTGACCAATCGGTGAGTGGACTGAGTGACTGACAGGCTGACACACATGTCATGTGACTTAGATGAGCACAGACACTGAGAGGAATACTGGATGACATCAGGGGGCGTGTCAGTGTGACAGTCCAGTGTGTGTGGTGCCCCCTGCTGTTTGTAACTCACACTTGTGTCTCCTCACAGGTTGTGTGGTAACGAGATCAGTGAGAGTGAGAGGAGGAACCTGAGGTCACTACAGTGGGAGCTGAGGAGGTCTGGACGTCAGCTGACTATCATCATATGAGAAGACCAGCAGTGGTGATCAGACTGACCCCCTGTTAGTGACGGAGCCCCCCGTCCACTCACTCCTAAATTCTCCTCTTTCTTCTTTTTGTTCTCGTCTCTGCTATGCTCCTAATTTAATAAACTCTACGTGTCCCCTCAGCCTTTGTGCTCCTCCTTTAATGTCACTTTTATTTTGAGACCCTCAACTGGTGACAAAACTCAAGCCGACTTGGACCTGTAGACCCCCGTGTTTCACCACTAGAGGCAGTAAAAGTCCCCCAAGTCACCTGTCCCACAAAGGAGCAATGAGAGGTGGACAGTCCAGCTGTGGGGAGACAGGGGGCCTGAGGCTGTAGTGACACTGGGGACGAGGCTGTGACAAACCCTGGACAGGACGCTGGTCCATCACAGGACGCCATCAGCTCTCGTCTCCGTCGTCACTCTGTGTTATTTGAACCCGTGTCTACTCCGTGTCCTCCAAGTCCTGTCTGCCACCTGCTGATTGTCCTTTGGTGACACTTTAACTCCCATGAGGCTCAGTTTTGATTTTCATTTTCTTTTTTATTCCGTCGTCTCCACTTCACCGTCCCCTCCAGTCGTGTCCTCGTAGTGAGCAGCGGCCTGAACAAGTGAGCCGTTAAAAAGAAATAAAAGAAAAGACGAGGAGAACATGGAGGAGTGTGGAGATGGGATGGACTGGCGCCGTCCAGGGTGGGGTCCTGACTTGATGTGGACAAATGGCCACTGAGGGACCACCACCTGAACTGGACTGAGGGGGCTTAGAAAATGGATGGAGAAAGAGAGGGTAATAAACTGAACTGGGAATTAAGAAAGAAACTGGAAAATGAAATAAGAGTGGGAGTGGGATGAGGGTCTAAAGGAAACGAGTGGGGGACCCCAGCCTGAGGGTGGGCTTCTATAGGACAGCTGGGTAAGAAAAAGAGGAACAGCAACAAGAGTGGGAGAGAAGAAAACAAACAGAGAGACGAACAAGGGGGGTAAGGAGGAGAGAATTAGAAAGTGAAGGACAGTCAGTGACATGAGGGGGACGAGGACAGACGAGGAGGAGGAGAGGAAGACAAGTCAAGTGGAGTCAATTTTATTTCTAGAGCTCATTTAAAAACATCAGGGGTCAACCAAAGTGCTGCACAGCTTCACCATAAATACCCCAAATACACACAGTAGACACAGTAAAGAAATACTGACGGACAAGTTTAGAAAGCCAAGTCAGAAAGGTGGGCTTTAGGTGGAATTTCAAAGTGACCATCTGCAGTGCAGCGCAGCGTCCAGAAGGAATATGAAAATGTGCAGAAAGAATCAGTTTATCTCCAGAACTGTAGACTGTGCTCTCGTATGTCCGCTATTTCTAAAAGAACACAAACCCAGCAGCAAGCGCCCCCTGCTGGGCACAGGAGCCTCTTTAAAATCTGTGATGTATGAGAAGTTTGAAGTCCAGGTGGCCACAGACCCCCCCATATCAGTAACAGCAGCGCAGGAATCTTCACGTCACTCGAGTAGACATCTGCTGTCTGTGAAGACGACTTCAGCCACCTGATATTATAAAGTGGGGTTACAAACACATTATATGTGCACTGCTAATTAATGGGCTTCTGAACTGGGGGCACAAGCTGCCCCCTCACATGCCTTGACATCCTATTAAGGCCTGCCAAGGCCACTGACACTCGTTGTCATCACCCGCTGCTCGTTCATCTCTGTCTCTCTCTCTCGTCATTTTAGTTTTCATCCTCACCCATCACACTCTCTTCTCAGTTATTTGTGTTGTTACTTTCTTCATCAGATTTCTCTCGTTATTTTGATACTTCTTTTTCCACGTTGATCAGCTGGAGGTGTCGGTGGGCTTGGACCAAATAACTGTGTGAGCAGAACCAAAGCTGGAGCACCAGGAGCTCCTTTTCACTGCTTTGTAGTTCAGTGCGACTGACGTGTGCTTAGCCGTAGTGGGACAGCATGAGGGGGACAAGCCTGGTGACAACAGCATGTGGGGGACAAGCCTGGTGACAACAGGAGAGTTTAGATGGCAGCAACAGCAAAACAGCGTCCTGTCGTATTTATATTATTTATACCACACTTCATGTTAGGAGGTACCACAATGTGCTTTAGTCGTTTTTATTTTTGTTAGGTTTGTGGACCCTCATTAGAGTGTGGCTAGGACTGATCGCCCCCTACTAGCCCTTATTGCAGGTCATTACATTCTGTGATTGCTGTGATTTGTGAATGTGACTCACTGTTAATAAAATATGTCCTTGAAGCCTCGGCCTGACGTCACGTCCTGCACCAGCTTAGCCTGCCGAGGTCAAACCTCAGTGACAAGTGACATGTTTAGGAGGGGGAGGAGAACTGGGGGTCCACATGTGTTTCCTCCTTTTCTCTCAGTAGTTTTTCCTTCACAGTTTTCTTCTTTTTCTTATTTGATGTTTAAAGACATTGAGCCGCTGAGGTGGTCAGTTAGACCCCCTGAGTGTGGACGCTCTGTGATGGCCTGTCCAGCCTACTTGTGTTCAGTACCTGCTACTGGGAGACCCCCTGCAACTTAGTGACCCCAACCAGGAGTGACTGGGATCAGAATGACCTTACTGGGCATTTGCATCACATGGACTGGGAATTTGTGAGGACATACTGGGAGAATAAAGAAGAATAAAAGATCAAAATAAGAGAAATAGAAATGAGCGTCATGAAGATGAGATCTGCACAGACAGGAGCAAAGGTTCAAGTGTGTGAGTGTGAGGGGCAGCTGGTGGGGTGTCAGAGAAAAGGAAATGCGGGGGGACAAACCTGCTATGGGGGATACCAGATGGACGACAAGGACAGACGAGCAGAAGACACAAAGAGTGACGAGTGAGTGTGAGTGCAGATGATGACGTGTGCACATAGACATGGTCGCTGGACTAATGAGTGTAAAGCGTGTGTGCAGGAGAAGAGCAAAGTGCTCAAGATCTGCAGGGGCACCCAGTGGCCATTTTATTAGGCACACCAAGTGGGCCTCCTCTGCTACTAAAGAGCCTGAATTCTCCAAGTCGTTAACCCCTTAAGACACATAAATGGCTCCTTATTGATTTCTGTCTCCATGTTGACATCACACAGTCCTTCAGACTTCTCAGCCTCACATTTCTGCTCCTCACTTGCAGTCCCAGCTCATTCCAGAAGTGTTTTATTGGACTGGGCAGGCAGCCATTGGGGTCAACTGAAGTCACCGTCATGTTAGATGAGCCACCTTGAGGTGACACCTGTTTTGTGACATGTCGTGTTATCCTGTTGAGATCCTCCATTTTTAAAAATGTCCGCTCTCAGCTGATTATCAGTTACGTGACTGGTGAGTTAGGAGACCACAACATGCTTGAGAACTTTAGACAGAATAGAGAAGTGAGTGATGGACTGAGACTTGTTAGCTCAGATTGTCACATCAAGACCAGACTGTCCTAATGGTGGGGATACAGAAGAGACCTTCAGGGTCGCTGGCACAGAGCTGGGGTCACAGAATGGATTTATTATTGTCACAACAGTCAGGATTAGGACATGAAGACAGGATTTGAGAAGAGTGGTGGAGATGGGGTCCAGTGCTCAAGTAGGTGGTCTCATCTGACAGAGCAGGTCCTCCTCCTCCTCTATATGTCTCTCCTTATCTTTGTTGTCCTTCCTATTTGTCACCTCAGTATAGCTCCACTTGTCACTGTCACTCTGTGTGCAGGAGAAGAGCAAAGTGCTCAAGATCTGCAGGGGCACCCAGTGGCCACTTTATTAGGCACACCAGGTAGGCCTCCTCTGCCTTTGAAGAGCCTGAATTCCCCAAGGCGTTGACCCCTTGAGACACATGAATGGCTCCTTATGGATTTCTGTCTCCATGTTGACGTCACGCAGGTCCTCAGTGTAAGTGAGTCCAAACAGAAATCTAAGAAACCTCACAACATGTCCAAGTCTTCCAATGTGATATCTCAGAATAACCGGTTATTACTCGCTCACTCAGTCTCGATCCTCTTAACTGTCCCGTCCTCTTCATTTGGTATGCCGAGATCTCTCCGAGGTGGCCACCTCCAAACTGTCTCAGTCCTACACCATCTCTTTCCTGGCTTTGAACAGCTCACGTCTGTCAGCTCCGCCATAACTCTCAGGCTCTGTTTTTCCGCTTCTTTTCTTGCTTTTTTTTAACAGCACATCCACGTCCGTTTCCATGGCACCCTCCCAGAAATCACTATAACAGACACAAACCTCACAAAGGTCCTTCCTATTGTCATATACCCAGTACGGCCATCTTAGGCCTTACACTATCTTCTATCTGAGCTCAGATGGGGACAGAGTTCACAGTGGTAATAACACAACAGAGTGACAAAAGAAAACCCAAGTAAAGTACATTTATGTGGCGGTGCTACAAATATGTAAATATAAACACACACAGTCGTCACGCCGCTCAGGAAGGAGAGACTCATTCTGTCTCCTAGAGAAGAACAGACTTTAGCATGAAAAGTGCAAATCAATCTCAGAACAACAGCAAAGCACTTTGTGATGCTGGAGGACACAGGCAGACGAGTCTCAATATCCACAGTTAAACGAGTCCGACATCGACATCACCTGAAAGCAAGGAGAAGCCACTGCTCCAGAGCAGCCATCAAAAAGCCAGACCGCACTTTGCAGTGGCACATGGGCACAAAGATCTGACCTTCTGGAGAAATGTCCTCTGGGCTGATGAATCCAAAATCAAACTGTTTGGACATGAAGACCATCGTTGTGTTTGGAGCAAAAGGGAGAGGCCTGCAAGCCAAAGAACACCATCTCAACTGTCAAGCATGGAGGTGGGAGCATCATGATGTGGAGCTGCAGGAGGGACTGGTGAACTTCACAAAATATATGGCATCTTGAGGAAGGAAAATAATGGAGAAATACAGCATGAACATCTCAAGAGCTTAGCAAGGAAGTTGAAGCTCAATCACAAATGGGTCTTCCAAATGGACAGGGACCCCAAGCAGACCTCCAAAGTTGAGCAAAATGGTTGAAGAACAATAAGGTCAGGGTACTGGAGTGACCATCACAAAGTCCTGACCTCAATCCGACTGAACATTTATGGGCAGAACTGAAAAAGTTTGTGCGAGCAACAAGGCCTATGAACCTGTCCCAGTTACACCATTTCTGTATGGAGGAATGGGACAAAATTCCAGGTACTTATTGTAAGAAGCTTGTGGAAGGTGACAAGAAATGTTTGGCTCAAGTTAAACAATTTAAAGGCACTGTGACCAAATATGAACAAAGTGCATGTCAACTTGTGACACACTGGAATTGTGATGTCGTCAATAACAAAGTGAAATACTCAGAGGTCTGAGAACATTATTGGGAAAAATGACTTTTACCCTGCACAAAGTAGACATCTTAAATGATCTGCCAAATTTATAGTTTGTTAGGATAAAATCTGTGGAGGTGGAGGTGAGTTTAAAGAATTCACCCAAAGTGGATTTAAACGTTTGACTTCAACTGTAAATGTTGCTGGCTAACATCAATTCATTCTTTTACTTTAATGAGAGCCTAGAAGGGTGAAGCAGTCACAGAGTCACATGACCTTCAGAGCTGGGAGGTCAGCTGATTCTTCTGTAGCCATGCTGCTCCCCCTAATGGCCACTTTCAATATTACACACGTGGAGAACCTCACGAGTAAAGATTTGAAGGTCTAGAAAATAACCTTCAAAGACAGTGAGTTTTGTTAGGTTATATAAGATTCCATACAGTAAAAGAACATTTTAATTAAAATCTTGTAATAATAGTTAGTAGTATTGAAAGTCAAATGGTCTAAATGTACTTCACTTTTTGCCCCAATTTTATTTGAATTCCTTAATTTAACAAGATAAAAAAATAATCATCATTACAATTAATATTTGTTAAATCTCTTCATTTGATAACTTATGATTTGTAAATACCTCTGATCATACCTCATCCTCTTTAATAAAATCCCTGTGTGAGTCCAGGTGTCCGTGTGTGGGTGTCTTCTGGTGAAGTGCGCATGCGCGGGGCACGGTGCGATGCGCGATATTACTGTCAGAGAAAGTTAGAGGCGTTTTACAGAAATACAAACCAGTATTACTGCGAGAGGAAATTAAAGGTACACAATACAGTGACGCATATTACAGCCACATACAAGCCAGTATTACTGTCAGAGGAGATTAAAGGCATATTACCGACGCGCACGCCTGTATTACCGCCAGAGAAAATTAAAGGTATATTATGGACGTACAAGCCAGCGGACGTACAAGATGGTATCCTTCAATAAGGGCGCGCACAAAAAGATGAGTCTCAAAAGGGCGACCTCAATTGGGCGCAGCGAATAAAGGTGCGCGTAAATAAAGATCTGCACCTTTGTTGCTCTTCACATATTCCAGAGCCATTGCAACTAAATTATCTACGAACGCCTTTATTCGCTGCTCTCAATTGAAGTTGCCCTTTTGAAGCTCACCTTTTTGTGTGCGCCCTTATTGAAGGATGCCTGTGCGCCCTTATTGAATAGAGCCATACAAGACAGTATTACTGTCACAGAAAATTAGAGACACACAATACACAGCGGCAGTCCACGAAGAACGGTCAGCTCAGCAAATAAACATCAACAAAAGAAAGGCTGAAAGAAAGAAAAATACGACCAACAAAAAGAATGAGGTCAAAGTCCCTTGCCATTTAATATAGACTGTTCCTACTAATGTTTATGCCCCACTGTTCTAGCACCCGTTATTGTAACAGGCTAAATGACTAGTGTTTTATATATTCTGTATATGATGCACGGTGGTGGTGAGTGGGGCTCTCCATGATGTGACCAACTGTTTGCACTCTGCCATGTGTGTGCCCACCTGTGCCCGCTCGAGCCTGAACCAACCCCTCTACATCTGCCTCCCTGAGATGTTCACTAACTGATAAAGATGGACATTTAATGGTGAATTTGGTCCACAAGGACATCACATTAAGTTCAAGTGCATTCAGGCCTGAACTCAGCTGTGATGCTGCATTTTTTGTTTCATTTCTGCCTCAAATGTGTTTACTTTTTCTTTAATCTATTTGTTGTTTTTTACGAATTGTTTTGTAAATGTTATTGATTTTGTTGTTGCATGTAATGTGTGCTCCTTGTATGTTTCATGTGGAGCCCAGGAGGGCAGGGCCACTTGACACTGCAGCTGGAGCTCCGCCCCCAGGGGTATTTAAGAAGAAGCTGCAGATGAAAGAGCCGCTCAGACACTGAGTTTTGTCCTGTCTGGTGGACTTTGCTTTACGTTTTGATTTTTAGTGGTCCTGTTTCAGCCCCCTACTTATGTTAGAAAGTACTGTCTCTGGTTTATGATTGTTGGACTTTATTCACTTCAAGTTTTTCTTTTTGTGTGCCTGCCTCTTTTGAAAGCATTGTTTAATCCTAAATAAACATTTAACTATTTAGTAAGTTTACATTTTTTGTTTTATTGGCCCAGAGGTATTCATTGTTTTTACTTTCTCATATACAAAGTATAGGGAAAGTATTGTAATCGTCCAAAAATTTGACCTCGAGATTTTGATGAATTGATGTTTTAGACCTCACTGAGTCTGAAAAATACCATTTTTGGAAGTGTGTGTGTGCCTGTGTGTGTAAACACGATTTCTTGAGTACAGTTTCACTTAGGTCAACCAAATTTTGAATACAAGTATTAGTTACAAAACATAGATTTCTATCAACTTTTGGGCTATTTCCAGTAACTGGAAGTACTTTTTTTATTCATGCAGCTGCAGAGTACGATTTATTCAACTTTACTTTTATAATAATTGTTCAATATATTATTGATTTGATTTGTTGTTGATGATTTTTTAATGTACATAATATAAAAATTTAATCCTTGTCTTGCAGTTTACTCCTCAAATATCCATCCCCATATCTGAGTGTACGAGAAAGTCGAGGGGAGACCACTCCCGATTTTTTACATTTATATTTACTTACTTAGCAGACACTTTCATCCAAAAGACATCAAACATTATCAAGTAAACATCTGGGGACTGTTTGGGAACAAGTGTGACAGGACAAGGTTATAAAAAGTGATCAGCACAAGTGAAGAGCTCAGCAGTTCAGATGATGGTGGGCAGCTCATTCCACCAGCGTCATGAGTGATTCCACATACATGCAGTTGGTGCAGACCCATTGACTGCTGTGTAGACAAGCATCACAGCCTGGTACGTAACTTGTTCTTCCAGCTGAATGACCTTTTAGGGTGGATGTTGACTTTTGTCAACAGGAGGAGTTGAGGGCGACAATCAGCTGTTAATGGTGACAAAACTCACTGTTACATTAAAGGTATCCCTCTCTCCTTGGAGTAACCTTAGACTTATTGACTCAGTATCTAATCCCTGTGTGTGCGTGAGTTACAAAATGTAAACAAAGGCAAAATGGCATCGACATCTCATGAGGGAGCGAAGCGAGTGCAGAAAACAAAATCCTCAGCAGACGATGTTTTGCGCATTATCGCTGAGTCAGACTCTGATTTTTCAGAATCTGATTTTGTTGAGAGTGATCAGGAGATCGAGCAGGAAAGTGAAGAACTGACACCAGCCAATGCCATCCCAGCTGATCAGCTGCCAGGTGAGCGCATTCACACAGCTGATGCACCTACGGCAAGGTTCACATTCACATCGATCAGTGGGAGCCAAACTGGCTACCGGACTTCACGAAACAGCATGGCTTGCTGTTGGACATGACAGATTACCAGCCGCTGGACTACATCAGGCTGCTCTCTCCTGATGCTGCTTTTCAGCTACTGTCAGACGAGACAAACAGGTATGCAGAGCAATTTTTTTAATCACGGGCTACACTTACACCACATTCTCATTTTCCAAAGTGGAAACCCACAACGAAAGACGAGAAGAAAGGCTTTGTGACATTACAAATAGAGATGAGACTAGACTGGCGATATAACTTAAGGGAGCATTGATCCAAACGTGCTTTGTCCTCTGGTGGTTTTAGACAGGTTATGCCGCGTGATGATAGGTACATGCTGCTGCAAAGTTTTATTCAGTTCTGTGATAACCAGAAGCAAATCCCAAGGGGTGAGCCAGGCTATAACCCCATGTAGAAAGTTCAACCCCTGCTTGACATTGTGGAACCAACATATAAACAATTTTATCAGCCTGGCCGTGATTTGTCTGTGGATGAATCTATGATCCATCATCACAACTGAGGAGGGGATGCTGGCGAACGCATGCGCCACACTTTTTGTAAAATTGCGTTAATCTTGCACTTTTTGTGTCTGTTTTACTTTCTTTATTGTACGTATAGTTTGTGGATGCAGCTGACTCAGATTGTATGGATTTGTATTAATTTTTATGAACTTTATGGACTTAACCTTGACTGGGGACAACTGAATCTGTGGTTCACGGGACGAGACTTACGAACATTTCTTTGTACCTTGGCGATCTAGGAGCCTGGGATGATCGGTCTCCTTGATTATAGTTGCTATGCTGGTCTGCTCTCTATTCATCTTATTGTGCTTTATGACTGAGAACTAATCTGATGTTCACACCCACCTGGCTTGCGGCTCTGGGGTGATCACGCTTGTAATACCCAGCATTACTTGTTTATGGCTGTATGTTGGAACCTCCAAATCCTGCTACCTCCTCCTGTTATGCTATCTGCTGCTTTGCTGTCGCCCCTCATCTACGCCACCACACCCGCCCGTCTCACCGGCTCCGCTGTGCTGCTTCTTCACTGCTATCAGATAAGTATTGCTCAGCATCGTGCTAAAATACTCTTGTGACAAACTCCTTCTTAAACAGTTTGTCCAGAGCAAATGGTCTGACTAGAATATCCTAAAAGACACCGGTATTTTGCAGCGCCCGAAATATGTACATCATGGGTCAGCTCACCATCACCGCCAGGCTGCGAATGAAAAGACCAACAGCGGCATTTGCTCAGGAATACACCGTCCTACTCATGGCCCTGAAAATAGAAGTGTCAGTGTGCCAAATTTACATTATGTGAAAATAAACTCCGGTCATGGCACTTTGCAAAAAGAAGTCTCATTAACTAATATTGCATTGTTTAATTCGAGATCTCTTAATGACAAAGCATTGGTGCTGTCAGAATTCATTACTGACACCAAACTTGATATTCTGTGTTTAACGGAGACTTGGCAAAACCAAATGAATTTACGCCTCCCACGGAGGCAACACCACCTGGTTACGCTTTCCTCACAGAGCCTTGCAGCTCAAGACAAGGCGGAGGAGTCATAGTAATTGTCAGAGTGGAGTTAAACATCAAAAGAATCCCAATTGATTGTCCATTGTCTTTCGAGTGTCTAGCTCTTAAACTAATAACGGAATCAGGTCCCGTTGTTCTTTATCGTCCTCCAAAATACAATGCATCCTTCTTATCTGATTTCACTGAACTATTTACCCACTTAAGTTCCTTTTCCCAGAGAGTCATTCTTCTTGGTGATTTCAAAATCCATATTGACATCTTCCATATCCATATCTATCCATATTCAAATCTAAACTGAGAAATTAATTCCTCTCCTTACTGGACTGTTTTGACTTGACACAACATGTTGATTTTCCCACCCACTCTGGTGGTCATATACTGGACCTGATCTGCACTTCTGGACAATCTGTTGCCAACATTTACAGCACTGATTTGGGACTCTCTGACATAAAGCAGTACTTTTAACTGTCTCATTACCTCTCCCACCTCTTACCTGTAAATGACAAATTTCTTACAGAAACCTTAAAAATATCTGTCCCTTTATCCTTTCTGGCTCCATTTCTGATCTTTTACTGTCTTCACTTATTCCATCAACACTAGATAGTCTTGTTGACCACTATGACACAGCCCTTCCTATTTCCCCCTTACCTTTTCTGTCAAAAGTTCTTGAGCGTGTTGTAGCCTCCCAAATTCACCAATTACCTAACCTCTAATAATATGATGAACCCTTTCAGTCTGTTTCAGGGCACAGCACAGCTGTGAAACTGCTCTGCTACGGGTAACCAATGATTTGCTTATGGCAGCAGACTCTGGACAAACCAACATATTAATTCTGTTAGACCTCAGTGCAGAATTTAACACTCAGGTCAGACATGACATCCTACTGTCCAGAATGGAGAACATGCTGGGTATCTCTGGCACTGCCCTCCAGTGGTTCAAGTCCTATCTGACTTAGGCAAGAGTTTGTTAGTCTTGGTAACAGCAGATCCAGCTCAGTGCCAGTCACACATGGAGTTCCTCAGGGCTCTTTTCTCGGTCCTCTGCTTTTCTGTATTTATATGCTTCCCCTTGGCCATATTATTCATAGCTTTGGACTGGGTTATCATTTTTATGCAGACGATACTCAACTTTATTTCAAGTGGAACTTCATCAGAGCTTTCTCAGCTCACAACCTGCCTTAGTGAAATTAAAACCTGGATGGAGCAGAACTCTTTAAAATTAAATTGTAACAAAACTGAACTCCTGCAAATTGGGACTAAAGTGCAATTTAATAAAATGAGCTCTTTCCCAGTCCATCTTGGCGGTGATCTCATCAGACCTGCCTCTGCTGAAAAGAATCTTGGTGTCATTTTTGATTCCTCCCTTTCTTATTCCACTCACATAAATCACATTAAGAAACTTTCTTACTTTCACCTCCATAACATATCCCGTGTTCGCTCCTTCCTCTCCTTCTCTAATGCTGAGAAACTTGTCCATGCTTTTATCACATTCCGCATCGATTATTGTAATTCCCTACTGGCAGGTGCCCCTTCTAATCTTATATCACAGCTCCAGCTTATTCAAAACTCAGCTGTAAGAGTCCTTACATGGACCAGCAGCAGCGAGCACATCACACCATCCTGCTCCACCTTCACTGGCTCCCTGTGTCTTACAGAATCGAATATAAAATCCTACTAATAACCTACAAAGCTTTAAATAACCTCACGCCAAACTACATCAGTGACCGTCTCCATCACTATGTGCCTGTCCGCCCACTAAGGTCCTCTGATTCTGGTAATCTTGTTGTGCCCCACACTAATCTACACTCCATGGGTGACAGCAGGGCCTTCAGCTGTATAGCGCCCAGACTCTGGAATGACCTACCGAAATTAATCAGGTCAGCTGACTCCATGAATTCTTTTAAAAAACAACTCAAAACTCATCTGTTCAGGAAGGCTTTTAGCTCCACTTGACTTTATTACCCTTCTGTCAGTTTACCTCCATGTCAAGATGCTCATGTAACCTGTGTGTGTGTGCGAGACCATCAATTATGTTGTCTGTTAGATGTTGTTTCTCTGAATTTACTATCTTAATCTTCTTTATTTATTCATCTGGTTTAGTACAATGCTATATACTGTATACCCTGCCCTTCTTTCTTAAAGTCTGTGAAGTGCCTTGAGCATGGGAAAGATGCTATATAAATAAAATGTATTATTATTATTATTATTATTATTATTATTTTAACCCACAATGTCAGGTTTTCTGACTAAATAATGACCTGCCAATCACTTTGATATGAAATTGTTACTTGAATGGATGACAAGCTAAGACTGAAACATAAATATTAACAAGAGCCATTTCAAGCAATATGTACAGTATGTAATACAGAATTAAGTCAAAAGCTAAATGCCCACTTTTGTATACTGTATGAAAGCCTGTCCAGTGAATGAAAAAGAAATACCACTTAAAATCACTCATATGGCTTCACAATGTATGATGATGAAAATAATTGACAAGTCTAAAAACTGTTGGTACTTTAGGTATTTGTTATGTAAAAAATAAACATAAACTCACATGATTTTTATTTCCTTAAACAGAACCTTGTTCATGATCCAATTCCATGTTCCATTGGTCTTTTCAGTTTCAGCAACTTTTAATCTTAAACATGTGTCAGCGTCGTCATGACATGAAGCAAAAACAAAAGAAATCAGAATGTTTACTCTGGCATTTGCAAACATTGTCTGTTCTGCCGTATTTATGAAAATGTCCAGTATGTAAGTCGTCCTCCCGCACTGCGCTCTTCACTCACAGCCTGCTGTGTCTAAAATGTGTCATCTCCTGTGCTCTCCTTTCTAACTGGTATTTTAGCTGCTATATCAGATACTTGGCACACGTTGTGTATTGTCCATTATAAGTAGGGGCAGACATACATGTTGATGATCAGTTATACCTGATGAAATGTTGATGCCTTTTCACACAGTGAATGTCAAGAAAAGCTTATAGATCTGTCATCAAATTTTTGATAGCATGGTGATGTGAATAACAAATGTATACCCAATGCTGCTCCCAATCTGAAAGATCACACTTTATTACAAGGGAAAGATTCTCTGTGACTGTGGTGATGTGCCTTTGTTGAGCTTTTCACAGGTAAAAGGAGAAATGTCACTGCTGGAAGTGTCTTCAAATCACCTTCCATTGCAAATGAGCTATGTGCCTAAAAGAAGGGCTGAACTGTAAGACAACACGAGAGATGGTCATGGAGACAAACACCTATCACATACCATTAAAATGCAAAAAGAACAAAAATGAATGAAGTGCCAACATTTTTGGTTCGGGAGCCGCTCACAGACTGCAAAAATGAGTGCAGACTGCTAATGTGGACACATTTAAAATGATCCATCATGCGACTTACTGAAATGACAGAAGAGCAGCAAAGGAGGCAACATCAGAGCTCGAGACACATGTGATCATTTCATTTGGATGTCAGAGAACGTAACATATGAAGAATACCAACTGCTAAATCAAAACCTTCCCATGCCAACATCCACCCCTTCACATCTCTGATTTTCAGTAAGCTTTTCTAAGACTCTTTATATCCGCACTTTGCTATCTATTTTATTTTCTGTTTTCTCCTATTTGGTATTGTTACATATTAATAAATACCAGATGTTTTATATTTTCTGTACTTTGTCTTTTTTCTAGAGTCATTAGTACTAGGGTGTTGTACCGTGTTAGCCATTATGAATGTAGAGAAAAGCCAAGCAAAATGACACCTTTTATTGGCTAACTAAAAAGATTACAATATGCAAGCTTTCGAGGAAACCCAGGCCCCTTCTTCGGGCAAGATGTAATCAAGATGTAATGATTACATCTTGCCTGAAGAAGGGGCCTGAGTTGCCTCGAAAGCTTGCATATTGTAATCTTTTTAGTTAGCCAATAAAAGGTGTCATTTTGCTTGGCTTTTCTCTACATCTTGAGTCACTGAAATAATAAGAGCGCACCAAGTGTGAGTTAGGTCATTATTTTCTCATTTACAGGGTTTTTCAAGGTCATTGATGTCACTTTTCAATAATTTGACCAACTGCAGTAAAACTAAGACACAGTTTGGTTGGTAAATAGTACAGAAGCCAAAGAGTTGTGTTTTCTTCTATGTGTGTTGCAAGGACACTAGCATGTTTGTTAGTGCAGGTGAGAGTGAATGCGTATGTAGAGAATCCTATGTGGAATATTGGAGAGTGACTGGCACTTGGCACCACTCAAGACTTTGTCTGGATGGGATCATCTCATGTATGTGTGTGTGTGTTATAATCTTCAAGGATGAAATTGATGAACATACCTGGTAAATCTCACAAACATCACGATAATAATAATTATTAAGCTGCTTTAGGCAATTCATCATTTTCTAGGTTAGGACATAAATGAGAACAAAAAGATTATAATACTGAAAAAAATGTGTGGCGGTTGACCACCACCCTACCTCTCCCCTCGACTTTCTCGTATATTCAGATATGGGGATGGATATCTAAGGAGTAAACCACAAGACAATGATTATATTATTATTAATTATTATTATTATTTATATTATGTACATTAAAGAACCATCAACAACAAATCAAATCACATTAAAATGTTTAACAATTACTATGAAAGTAAAGTTGAATAAATCATAATCTGCAGATGCATGAATAAAAAAAAAATTGAGTATATGTTCAGGTAAAGTACTACTATTGGTTGATGGATTTGACCAAAAAGTTAATACAGGTCTACAATTTTGGTGGAACAATCACATGCCTAATTTCATCCATCTATAAAGCCACACACATTTTCACGCCAGCTAAATGCTTGGCGTATGTAAGTTCTCAGCTCGGTTTTGCAAACTGGCGGCACAGCGTCATAACAGTGCTTTTGTTCCAGTGTGGTTTCCCTTTCTTTTTTAGATAAACATCCCTAATGCGACTGTATCATATACACTGAAATTAACCGCATATTGCTTATTAATTTAATGCGTCTGATTGTAATTAACCTGTAACAATAGAATGGTCCACAGAATGGCCAAACTATTCCAAATACTATAACTGCTTTAGCATTGTTACTCTCACTGCACCCTCTTCTTTTTCTTCTTTCAGCTACTCCTATTAGGGGTTGCCACAGCGGATCGTCTTTTTCCATATTACTCTCAGTGAACCTCTCAGAGTATTTATATCACTGTATCTGAGTGTGAAATCACAGCTCTACAGCAGCTGATCGGAAAGATCGGTATACAGCATCAACCACATGCTGCCTCAGCCATGCTGTCTATTTGAACTGCTCTCTTACAACAAATGCTTCAGAGCCTTTCCTGTACGGACCTCGGGGTTCAGAAACAGTTTCACCCCAAGAACTCTAAACGCACTCAATCAGTCCATCAAGTGCTCCTTGTAATAATAATAATAATAATAATTCATTACATTTATATAGAACTGTTTGTACTTATAAGCACAATTACCTCACTGTAAACTTGTGATACAGTGACTGTGCTTACTGCTTCTGGACAACCACATGTTTTACTGGTATCAAAACCTCTTCGAGTTCAGCTGCATTCCGATAGTTCCTCTTTAACACACTGATTTCTTTTAAATCAGCTCTGTCCAGTTAACCTCTTAGGAAGGGATCTCATGACAAAACTTTCTCTCTCCATTTCTATGACTGAACAGGGATTTTTCTGCTCGTCTCCTAAGTTACTGTGCCAAATCGCACCCCTCCCTCGCCTCAACCCCAAACCCTCTTTTGCAGCCTGGACTCTAAACATTTCCCCACACACCATCCTCCTCAAAGCCCTACACTCTTTTCCCTCCTGTCTTTTTCCCCACTTACAGGTCCCTGACACCCTACACTGTACTGTCCAATATTTCCCTGTAGAAGTAGACACCCCCTGGCTAGAATCCTTTCTTTCTTCAGGCACCTGCCCCGAAACCCTTCACATCCCCTGTATCTTCATTTCATCCACAAAAGCTGCTGCTTCTGTTCATCTCACATGCTCACAGAATATTTTCTGTCTCGGAGGTTCAGTCCCCCATGTTTCTTTAGCCAAATCAAATACCGTCCATTGGATGGAAATTGGACCATGGGTAGAACAATGTCTTAATAGAACGGACTGGTTACATGTTGCTCCGGGTATCTTTGATACCTCAGATCATTTGATAACTAAAGTTGTGCTTCAAAATGATTTTTTAGTACATCATGCACTGTGCCATCCTTCCTTTTCTGCTTTTTCACTACGAACCATGTCTCCCTCTTGGCTCTCTTCGCTCCCTGATTCACTGTGGTCCCAAGGAAGGAATGATTATGGAAGGATAGCACACTGTGAGCCACTGGTGATCTACCCAAAATCTTCCTTCCGCCCGCACCGTGCCCAGTATCCTCTGTCTCCTGAAGCAGAGGCTGACATCTCCACCGTACATTCCGATCTCGTGAAACATGATGCAATTATTCCAATTAAATATTCTCCAGTCAACTCCCCCATTTTACCTGTGAGAAAGGCTGATGGTTCATGGTGATTTGTTCAAGACCTACGACAAGTTAACTCTGCAGTTTTTCCCAGGGCATCCATTGTTCCTAACCCTTCCACTATTCTTTCCACAATACCCCCCTCTGCCCGTTATTTTTCAGTGATTGATTTAGCCAATGCTTTCTTCTCTATTCCTGTGCATACTGATTCTCAATTCTGGTTTGCTTTTACTTTCCAAAACTGCTGATGGACCTGGACCGTCATGCCTCAGGGATATACTGAAGCCCCTTGTGTATATGGACAAGCTCTTGCTCAAAATTTAGAAGGCTTTTGGCCAGATAAAGACAGTGTATTGATATGGTATGCAGATGATATAATGTTGTGTAGTACTACTGAAGAAGATTGAGCACATGATACTCAGAAATTGTTATTATTTTTAGCAGAAAATGGCCATAAAGTTTCTAAAGCAAAACTGCAGTTGATTCAAACAACTGTGAAATATTTAGGTCATGACATCACTTGTGGAACAAGAGCTCTCTCTAGCGATCACATTAATACCATTCAGAATCTTCCCAGACCTGTCACAAAACAACAGGTTATGTCTGTATTGGGCATTCTGGGTTACTGCCGGCAATGGATTTTGAATTTCATTGAAAGAGCACAGCCGTTGCAAAATTTAGCAAACACCCCTGGCATCCCTCTTTCTGGTCAGATGCAATGGAATGAGCAGGCTGAGAAGGCTCTCTGTGACTTAAAAAGTGCATTACATTCTGTGCCTGCATTAGAACTCCCTGACTATTCTCATCCATTCACTCTGTTCGTAGACGAAAAGGGGTGTATGAATGCAGTTTTAGCACAACTACATGGGGACAAACAAAGGCAAATAGCCAATTTTTCGAAAAAATTGGATCCTGTGGCTGCAGCACTCCCACCTTGCCTCAGGGCTGTGGCCGCCACAACAGAAGCTGTACTAGCCAGTACGGATATAGTGCTCATGAGCCCACTAACAGTGAAGGTGCCTCACGCCATACATTCTATTTTACTACAGGCTAAGACCTCACATCTCACTACTGCTAGGGCAATACACTATGAAAATGTACTCTGTACTTTGTACTCTGTACTTCTTCCAACTGAACAGGAAGGAGACCCACAAGACTGTCGTGATGAAATAGCTAAGGTCATAAAGCCTAGATCAGACCTACAGGAAACACCTTTAGAAACTGGAGAAATAATTTTTGTGGACGGATGTTCTTTGCGATTGGATAATGGAACACCCTCAATTAGTTATGCAGTGGTCCAAGGTGACCGCCTGCTGGAAGCAAACCGAATTTCATCAAGTTTAAGCGCACAAGCAGCCGAACTAATATTGCTCACCCGAGCATGTCAGCTGTTCGAAGGAAAAATCATAACAATTTATACAGATTCCAGATATGCTTTTGGAGTCTGCCATGATCATGGAGCACTATGGAAACTGAGGGGATTTAAGACCAGTACTGGCAAGCCCATCCAACATCAAAAGCTAATCGAATCCCTCTTAGAGGCCATAACTAAACCATCAAAGTTAGCGATCGTTAAATGTCAAGCTCACACAGGAAAACAGGATCCTGTCAGCAAAGGAAACGAATTAGCTGATCACTTTGCTAAGCAGGCTGCGTATAATAACACACCAATCTCTTTATTCCAACAGAGAAATGACCAGGACCCTGATAATCAAATTATTTCTTTACAGAGTGCAGCCACGGACAGAGAAAAGAGAAAATGGTCCAAAGAAGGGTCCCTCTCTGATGGAGTCTAGACCCATAGGCAAACTAACAAACCTTTCCTCCCAAAGGCTTCTTTCCCAGGTATGGCAAAAATCGCCCATGGCCTAGACCATGCTGGAAAAGATGCCTTGGTTCAAGATGTTGAAAAACATTGGGAAGCTGTAGGCTTCTCTACATATGCAGAGCAGTTCTGCAGGCGCTGTGCATTATGTCAAAAGTTTAATGTAGGAAAGGGCACCCAGGTAAGTCCCGCCGTTACACCTAATCCAATGGGTCCGTTTGAACACCTCCAAATGGATTTCATTGAACTAACTTCGCCTAAAGGTTACCGTTATTGTCTGATAATTGTTGATGAGTTCTCCCGATGGGTAGAAGCTTTCCCTTCTAAACACGCTGATGCTAAAACTGTAGCCAAAGCTTTGATTAAAGAAATTATTCCTAGGTGAGGCATACCTCAGAAATTAAAAAACTGATAATGCACTCATTTTGTGAACTCCGTTATAAATGAATTAACCATCTGGCTCCAGATAAATGTGCATCATTATTGCAAATACCACCCCCAGAGTGGAGGTATTGTGGAACGGTGCAATGGCACCCTAAAATCTAAATTAGCAAAAATTTGCGAGCAGACAAATTTATCCTGGCTGGATGCTCTGCCTCTGGCCTTAATGGGATTGAGGGGAAGAACACACCGGCAATTAGGACTGTCGCCATTTGAAATTCTGACCGGACGACCCATGCCTGTTGGCATGGTTATAAGAAATGTGAACCTGCATACTGTGGACAATGATCTTCTCTCTAGTCTTACAGGTCTCCGAGCTTCTCTGAAAGAAATCCACGAGCAGGTTAATCAGGCTCGGAGGACAAGCCCTCCATCTAAAGACTCGCAGATTCCCTTGGGCACCTGGATCCTGGTTCGAGACACTCTGACGAAACACTGGTATCAGCCTAGGTGGAGAGGACCGTTCCAAGTTCTTCTGTCCGCACCACACGCCGTGAAAGTTGAAGGATTGCCCGCCTGGATTCACGCTTCACACTGCAAAAGATGGCATCCTTAACATTCATACTCATACTGATTACACTCTCACTGCTTTTCCTTCCATTATCCACTTCACGGGTGACACTGACTTTCCAGGTGGAGGAGATTGCCTCATTCCAGGTTGACTTTTCTGCAATTGCCCCCTGTAGTGGCAGACAGGAACAATGGGAATGGCCTGACAAATATGTCTGTGTGAGCTACCCTTGGTATGACTCTGATTCAAGTTTTTCCTCATCTGATTCTGAATGTGGATTCTGGAGCGACGTGTTTGCAAATACAGGACCACACAACTGGGGTTATGAACCCTGGCAGGCTAAACAGTATGGCCTAAAAAATCGATTCTCAATTATAAAAGGACACGCCCCTCAGGAGTGTGCCGAGATTCATTGTAACCCATTAATCATTACTCTGAAGAATCCTTCTTTGCATGATTCAGGAACTTATGTCTTAGCTGCGTACGCAACTGGTTACGATCCCCGGGGACTTTTTCAAATTAAGGTTACTAATAATTCCCATACTACTAATACTTCCCAGCTTTCTCCTACCCTTTCTCCTGATTTGCAACAGATTCTTGTAATAATAATAAATATTTCTACTCTTTCATCCACCTTTTCAATTGAAACTGGGTATGGCGATCAGAACCGTTGGTTGCAGTTGGTATTATACTCAGCTAAACAAGTAAATTATTCTGATTGCTACGCCTGTGCTATGGCCAGGCCGCATTTGGCTACCGTCCCTTTTCCTCTTTCTAATATTTCTGACCCCGCTGGTCTTCCTTGTCTTCTTGCTCTTTTCACCTCTCCCTCCACACTGAAAGTGTAACTGCATTACACTTTCTCTTCTCTTCCCTCCCACTCGTCATATGACTCCCCCAATGTTCCAGTCTCATGAAGGCAATTATACCTGCTTCTCTAGTAATTATAGTTCCCCCCTCTGAGGTACTAACGTTGGTAATATCCCTTCTTCCTTCTGTTCCCAGACGTTTCAGGTTAACTCTACTTCATTTAATTCTACATTATCACTTTTCCTGTTAACACAAACCACTCCGCATGCTGATATTTGGTGGATGTATCGTAGATCAAAATTACTTGATATTCTTCCCCCTGTTTGGACTGGCACATGCACATTAACCCAACTTGTTATGCCATTCCACCTCCTCCCTTTGAATTCTCCTCGCGTGTCGTCCAGCTCTGGCCGATGTCGTCGACCCCACTCTGCTGACCCCTCCACATTCTCTCTTCACGGCCCTGGCGTTTATATTGATTCCATTGGTGTCACTCGCGGAGTCCCTGGTAAATTTAAAGCCAGAGATCAAGTTGCTGCTGGATTTGAGTCTATCTTTCCCCTAGTTACAATAAATAAGAATGTAGATTGGATTAACTACCTATATTACAACCAACAGCGCTTCCTAAATTTTAGTAAAGAAGCTGTTGAAGGTATACATGAACAGCTTGATAGAACCTCCCTCATGACTTGGCAAAATCGATTAGCATTAGACATGCTTCTTGCCGAAAAGGGTGGTGTATGTGCCATGTTTGGTGACGCCTGTTGCACTTACATCCCTAATAATATGGCTCCCGATGGATCAATCACCCGTGCTCTGGCAGGTTTAACTGCTCTTTCTAATTAATTAGCTACCAATTCTGGCATTTCTAATCCATGGGATCAGTGGTTTATGGCTACTTTTGGATCCTGGGGCCAATGGCTTAAGTCAGTTTTTATTTCTCTTGTCATTGCCTTTTTGGTCCTCTTACTTGTTGCCTGCTGCATTTTTCCCCTGATACGATATATTGTGTCCAAATATTTCACTGCCTTCATGGCCAAGACTTATATGTTACACGAAGAACGAATGCTCCAATTCTCTTCCTCCTCTACTTCCACTCCCTCCCCTTCTCCTACTCTTCCCTGTTCTGCTTCTATTTAACCCATATTTTTGTTTGTTCAAAAAGGGGGGGGGGGGGGGGGTGTAGAGGAAGAATGTTCTCCTCAGCACCACGTACCCTGTGTGTTTGGTAACTAAGTTTCATAAGCAATGCTTGTAACTCTGCCAGTAAGGAAAGCTTGGTTTATGAACTAACAAAAATATGTTACCCAAGGGCTCAGGAAAATGGTTTCTACATGGATATGATTTAAGCTGACTTTTTTGTTAGCTTCCTCAAAGTGGATGACTCAGGGTAAAAAGGTCACAAGACTGCAGGGTGCAAGTACAAGGCGTCTGTCCTGTGGTCAGCCTTGGGGACATAAATAATGCTTAGCTCAGACATATTGCTTAACTTTACTTAGATGATAAGTATGTTTTCCTGTCTCATTAGTCATGAGATGAAGAGGTATAAAAAACTCCCCCTAACTGTTGATCATGGTTCAGACGAGCCCTGCGGCAATAGACTGTGCTCTCTGAATCTCTATTTCCTGTGACTCCGAGTGTGAAATAAAGAGAACTGAGAAAATATCACCTGCTTGCTGTCAGTCTGCATTCTTTTTGTCCACATCGTCAATATTTTGTACCCACTTCACCATCCTCTGTAGTGCCCACTGGCTCTGGACTGAGCAGGTGCCGCACCAGGATGATAAGCAGCTACGGAGGATGGACTCCACTGGGCACCTGTACAAGTTGTTGGTCATAAATGGAGAAATCGGCCTTTCCAGAGAAATATGAGGAAGTAAAGGAGTTAATGAGCCATCTTGATTATGGTCAGGATGTGCAGAGTCCACATTAGGACAGCAGTGATTGTCATTCCAAGACATTTCAATCTGCCAGCTCTCTTTGTGGTGTCCTTTTCAAAATACTGTCATCATTAATCTGGATTTTGTGTTTGAAAGTCATTTCCTGTAGTTTTGGCACTTGCTGCATGTGCACTTTGGCCAGGATCTGATGCACTCTAACCTGAGTGCCAATGCTGCTATTAATTAAATCCCCTGCTGTTCTCTCTTTCTGAGGGTTAGTTTAGAAGTGCCCTGCATGACTCCTCATCCTCGTCTACCACCTCAGCCTTGGCATTCATGCCCATGGATGGTGTGTAGTTTTTACTTTGGGCTAAAATGTGATCATTGCCCACCTATCACTACCATAACTGGTGTTTATGATCTCTGTGATGGACACCTGGGTGAGCTCCTCCAGTTTGCTATTACAACACATATTCGCCATTCTCTCCACAGTAACATTTAGCACAGTCAGGTCCACTCATCCTCACTGATCTGCTTCTGTTTACCTCCTCCAAACGTCTGACTGATTAATGGCTGACAGAGTTACCTAATTACCACATTTGTGACATCTTTATAATTAATAAGTGACATTCTGTTACACTGCACACAATCCCCATGACTTGCTGTTTGTTTTGTGACCATTTTGTATCCCGCTGACTGATTTTTATCCTTCACTGTGCCATCCTTGTTTATCTCCCACTGACTTTAAATGATTTGCTCATCTTTACTGACATCTCAGTTGTCTGCTCAGTTGTTGCTGTTTTCACAGAACTCAATTTGCTCGTTGCTAGTGATTTGCACTGAATGAGGTCCACTTGTACGCCACATCAACAGCATTTGAATCTTGCCGACTACGCCAATCCCTTTTTGTGGCTGGTAGTAGAATTGAAGTAATTTTTGAGAGTGGCCTGTGATATTTGATAGTCTCACAAACACATGCGTGACAAGACAAGACTTTTAATTAAAATGATGTTATTGTGCCTCCTGGATTGGACTTTTTATTTTTAACAGAGACCTGGCTGGACTTTAGTGAGTCAAGATCCCTGTTAGAACTTTCACCAGTTGACTGTATGCTTTGTTAACACATCAAAGTAGTGGGGGAAGGGATGTCCATTGTTTTTAAAAATGTTCATAAATATTACACACTTCCCACTAAAACATAATTAACTTTTGAGAGACAATTGTTAAAAGCTGAATTAAGAGGTGCAGTGCTTGTCGCTTTGTATACGGACCTCCTAAATGATGTAAAGATTTTATTAGTAGATTTTCTGTTTTCTTTGTCACTGGTCAAGTTTATATCTGATAAAATACTAATCGTAGGTGATTTGAACATTCATGTTTCTTGTACTTTAAAACTGTTCATTACCAGGTTTATTCAATTGCTCGATTCTCTTAATCTTGTTCAGTCTGTTAATGGTCCTACTCACGTTCAGGTCATATGCTTGATCTTATTTTATCATTTGGTTTCTTTGTCAGTGATGATGAGAAAATGCCAGTCATACTCAGTGCTGTGGCACCTTCTCAGATTGTCATTCCTGGGGTCTCAAGAAGCAGCCTTCATGTTATAAACTCCTACACTAAATATATTTGTTCTGATATTTCTGTAAATTCTTCTGTTGTTAGTTCTGTGCCACACAATCGTAATTCTACATGCAGATCCACACTTGATTCTGTTGCTCTTGTGAAAATCAGACACTCCATATCTAAAGGCCATCCCTGGTTTAACGACTCCATGCAGACTCTTAGAATGAAGTGCAGGAAAACAGAGCGTAGATGGAAAAAGATAAATGACAGACATCTTAGGAGATTCTGAAAACCCGTCTGTCTGAATTCCACAAGGCTGTTAAATTAGCCGAGACAAAACCCTTGTGTGATATTTCTAACAATGATCAGATGTCTAGAGTTCTGTTCAGCACAATAAGTTACACTCCGTACTCCGACACACTTAGCTGTACTGTAGGCACTCATACATGTGAGGAGTTTTAGAATTTCTAATGATAAAACTGATGAGATGAGATCTTCTCTCACACCACCTGCCTCAGTTTCTTTGTTGTCCCCGACTTGTCTTTACTGTCTGACTCTGTTTGTCTTCCCTTTCTTGCCTAAACTGTTCCCACTATGAAGCCCACATCCTCCCCTCTTGATGTCATTCCAGCTCGTCTCTTCAGAGAGACTTTTGAGGTTATTGTTGACCTGCCGTTGCTACTGTCCCTCCATCCTTCAGACCTGCAGTGGTCAGCCTGGGCTTAAAAACATGGACTTGACCCGAGTTTCTTTCTGTCTTATCTCTAAATTGTGATTGCTCTCGAAATTCTCAAAGTTTGTTTTTTCACAGCTGCTGTCTTTCCTTGGTAATGATAATCTAATGGAGTCACTCCAGTCAGGTTCAGAGCTTTTCATAGCACCAAGTCTGCTCTTGTGAAGGTCACCAAAGACAATAGAAATCAAGTAGACAATTAAAGATGGACAATCAAACAAGTGGACAAGGAGCCAGCTAGTTTGCTGCAATGTGTTTGGTTTTATTTTAAACTAATAGACATTCTTTGACTTCTTCTTTCTTGGCAATGATTGGTCAGGTTTGGTCCTTTTGGCCTACAAGAGAAGGAAACATCTGGTCAAATGAGTACAAGAAATCAGAGACCTTGAACTTTCATAGATGACGTTTTTGATGCTCTGTGACCTCATGAATTAATAGAAAGTGAGGAGAGTGAAGGCCTTGAGCAGCGTCTGATCAAACAGCTGGTGGAGGTGTCAAATACAGGGGGGGGGGGGGGGGGGTAACATTACTGTCCTGAACAAGGACTCATCTTATGTCAGACTAAATATAAACAGGACTTGTATTGATATTACAATGAAAGTACAGGCAAGTCTTCAATAATGAAACTCCATCTCCACGTCACCTCACGTCACACCTGTGGGATTCTCAAATATTCTCAACACAAGTTACTGGCACCATGAACCCTGTTATTGACAGCAGCAGCTCTCTGTTATCAAATACAGAGGTTTTTATATGTGTTTATATATATATGTGTTTTATATATGTATTATATATCTTGTTATATATACACATACACATTCACTGGCCACTTTATTAGGTACATCTTGCTAGTACCGGGTTCACTCGTTTATGCCTTCAGATCTGCTGTAATTCTTCATGGCGTAGATTTAACAAGGTGCTGGAAACAGTCCTCAAGGATTCTGGTCAATATTGACACGATAGCATCACACATTTACTATGAATTTGTCACCTCCACATCCAAGATGCAAATCTCACATTCTTACATATACAAAGGTGCTCTACTGGATTGAGTTCTGATGACTTTGCAGGCCATTTGAGTCCAGTGTACAGTGTCCATTTTAGGACATCCTCCTCCCTCCGAGAAAACTCCATTCTTCCTACTACCTTCGCCAAAATATTCCTCCTCCCTGCGAGGAATCCCCCGTCACCCCTCCTCCCTCCTCCCACCACCATCCGCTCTCACTTCTCCGATGTCCGTTTTCCATCATCCACCCTCCTATCTCCGTCATCTGCCTTCAGCTCTCCGTCAACCCCTACACCCTCCCCGCCGCCCACCATGACATTTTCGTTAATGAAGTAACGTAATTCTTCAGCTCCACCTTCTTCACAAGTTCATTCACCGAATTATTTGTCAATTATATTTCACAGTAAGAATTTACAGCACGACTCAAATGCGGGAACGAAGGTAAATGACGTTAATTGTTGAGTGTCTTTTAATACTGTGTAAGTATACATATTAACACATGTGCAATTAAACGTGTGCATTTACAGGGTGATTTCTCAGGCTTGAAAGCTCACCTTTTATTAAAAAGGTAAACGCAAACTTTTTTCATTCTGAAGGGCACACACCACGTTGGGTTTCAGCCGTTAAACGTGTGAAAATTTCAGTACACCAGATAAATAAGCGCAACATATTATCAGTTGTATTGTATGCTTACAATACATATAGAAATGTGTTAATTGTTAATTAATAGTATGGGATGGTGTTTTTCGACTCAGCTACAGATGCCGATGGAGACCAGAACTGCTTTGGAAAAATACGAACGCCTTAGGGCCGATCTGGAAGAAGGTAGCGCAGCGCCTTGATTTAAATGATTCCATGTCTTGGTGGGTTTGCGTAGCTTGTTGTCAATATCTTTACACCTGTTTTTAAGACTTATTGACTGAATGTGGATTTCATGAAAAAAGTTAGGGCTTTGCTACAGGATACACCCTCCACAAGTTAAGGAGGTAAAAATAAAGGTATATATTTCTATTTTATTTAAACCTTTTAAGTTTGTATTTGGGGCGGCACGGTGGCGCAGTGAAAGGTGCCAGTTAGGAGACCCGGGTGCGTGGAGTTTGCATGTTCTCCCCGTGTCTGTCTGGGTTTCCTCCAGGCACTCCGGTTTCCTCCATCAGTCCAAAGACATGCAGGTTAGGTGCATTGGTGATTCTAAATTGTCCCTGGTGTGTTGGTGTGTGCGCCATGCGGTTGGCTGGCATTGGCTCCTGTATTTAGGATATAGCGGGTTGGATAATGGACGGATGGAAGTTTGTATGCATAGCCCCATTTGGCCGTTTTATTTTTTTTTCTTTCTTCAGTAATATTTCAGCAAACCCGGAGCTTGTCAGTTCAAATCCTGGTACTGACACCACTGTGTGACCCTGAGGAAGTCACTTCACCTGCCTGTGCTGCAAAAAACAAAAGTAATGTAACAAATTGTACCTCAGATGTTGTAAGTTGGTGGAATAAAGGCATAAGTCAAATAGATAAATATGTATTATACACATAGGAACTATTCATTTATTTTCAGTTAAGTCATCTGCAGCAAACCTTTATAAACGAGGGGTTCTCCTTTTTAGATTTCTTCTTCACTGAGGTTTTCTCTTGGAGGGCTTTTTTCATTTCATTGAAAATTAAAGTAGCATCTGCCAAAATATGTAGCTTTCTTATTAATTTTTCAACATTGTGTAAAATAACTTCATAAAGTAACATAAAAGGTCTAAATAGTGGTTATCCTTTTATCCTAAAATATTACTAAAGAGATACAAAAAAGTAAAATGCATATGTTGTTTTTCTTTAGGGAGATTAAATATTACTGAAGAAAGAATAAAAACTAAAATGGCCAAATGGGGCTATGCATACAAACTTAAAAGGTTTAAATAAAACAGAAATATACACTTTTATTTTTACTTGCTTAACTTGTGGAGGGTGTATCCTGTAGCAAAGCCCTAACTTTTTTCATGAAAGCCCCTTTCAGTCAATAAGTCTTAAAAACAGGTGTAAAGATATTGACAATAAGCTACGCAAACCCACCAAGACATGGAATCGTTTAAATCAAGGCGCTGCACTACCTTCTTCCAGATTGGCCCCAAGCATACAATACAACTGAGAATATGTTGCGCTTATTTATCTGAAGTACTGAAATTTTCATGCGTTTAATGGCTGAAATCTGACGTGGTCTGTGCCCTTCAGAATGAAAAAGTTTGCGTTTATCTTTTTAATAAAAGGTGAGCTTTTAAGCCTGAGAAATCGCCCTGTAAATGCACACGTTTTAATGCACACGTGTTAATATGTATACTTACACAGTATTAAAAGACACTCAGCAATTAACGTCATTTACCTTCGTTCACGTGTTTGAGTCGTGCTGTAAATTCTTACTGTGAAATATAATTGACAAATAATTCGGTGAATAAACTTGTGAAGAAGGTGGAGCTGAAGTATTACGTCACTTCATTAACGAAAATGCTTTGATGGGGGGGGCGGGGAGGGTGTGGGGGTTGACGGAGAGCTGAAGGCGGATGACGGAGATAGGAGGGTGGATGATGGAAAACGGACATCGGAGAAGTGAGAGTGGACGGTGGTGGGAGGAGGGAGGAGGGACGGGGGATTCCTCGCAGGGAGGAGGAATATTTTGTCGAAGGTAGTAGGAAGGATGGAGTTTTCTCAGAGGGAGGAGGATGTCCTAAAATGGACACTCTACCAGTGAACTCATCGTCATGTTCAATAAACCAGTTTGAGATGATCTGAGCTTTGTGACATGATGCGTTATCCTGCTGGAAGGAGACATCAGAAGATGGGGACACTGTGGTAATAAAAGGATGGACATGCTAAGCAACAAAACTCAGGTAAGCTGTGGCATTTAAACGATGCTTAATTGGTACTAAGGGGCCCAAAGTGTACCAAGAAAATATCCTCCACACCATCACACCACCAGCAGCAGCCTGAACCGTTGATACAAGGCAGGATGGAGCCCTGCTTTCATGTTGTTGATGCCAAATTCTGATCCTACCATCCAAATGTCATAGCAGAAATCAAGACTCTTCAGACCATTTTTATGGTCTTCTATTATCCAATTTTGGTGAACTCGTGTGAATTGTAACATCAGTTGAATGTTCTTAGCTGACAGGAATGGCACTCAGTGTGGTCCTACCTCAGTTGTAACGAGTGTGATTTACTGTTGCCTTTCTATCAGCTCAAATCAGTCTTGCCATTCTCCTCTGACCATTGGATATTTTCCCCTTTTTGGACCATTCTCTGTAAACCCTAGAGATGGCTGTGTGTGACAATCCCAGTAGATCAGCATTTTCTGAAATACACAGAGCACCTCGTGTGACATCAACAAATAGGAGATGTTCAAGGTCACTTCAGTCACCTTTCTTCCCCATTCTGATGATCAGTTTGTGCTTCAGCAGGTGGTCTTGACAATGTCTACAGGCTGAAATGCATTGAGATGCTGCCATGTGATTGGCTGATAGGTATTTGTGTTAACAAACAGTGAACAGGTGTACCTAATAAAGTGGCTGGTGAGTGTGTGTGTATGTATATACAGTAATCTCTCCTCCATCGCGGGGGTTGCGTTCCAGAGCCACCCGCGAAATAAGAAAATCCGCGAAATAGAAACCATATGTTTATATGGTTATTTTTAGATTGTCATGCTTGTGTCACAGATTTGCGCAGAAACACAGGAGGTTGTAGAGAGACAGGAACGTTATTCAAACACTGCAAACAAACATTTGTCTCTTTTTCAAAAGTTTAAACTGTGCTCCATGACAAGACAGAGATGACAGTTCTGTCTCACAATTAAAAGAATGCAAACATATCTTCCTCTTCAAAGGAGTGCGTGTCAGGAGCACAGAATGTCACATAGATAGAGAAAACAATCTCTAGCAAACAAATCAATAGGTCTGTTTGGCTTTTAAGTATGCGAAGCACCGCGGCACAAAGCTGTTGAAGGTGGCAGCTCACACCCCCTCCGTCAAGAGCACAGAAAGAGAGAGAGAGACAGAGAAAAACAAGCAAGCACAAATCAATACGTGCCCTTCGAGCTTTTAAGTATGTGAAGCACCGTGCAGCATGTCGTTTCAGGAAGCAGCTGCACAAAAGAGAGGAACGTGAAGATAATCTTTCAGCATTTTTAGACAAGCGTCCGTATCGTCCGTAGCGTTTTCCCTTGCCCGGACGTGGGTCACCGGGGCCCCACTCTGGAGCCAGGCCTGGAGGTGGGGCTCGATGGCGAGCGCCTGGTGGCCGGGCCTACACCCATGGGGCTCGGCTGGGCACAGCCCGAAGAGGCAACGTGGGTCCCCCTTCCCATGGGCTCACCACCTATGGGAGGGGCCAAGAAGGTCGGGTGCAGTGTGAATTGGGTGGTGGCCGAAGGCGGGGACCTTGGCGGTCCGATCCTCGGCTACAGAAGCTGGCTCTTGGGACGTGGAATGTCACCTCTCTGAAGGGGAAGGAGCCTGAGCTAGTGTGCGAAGTTGAGAGGTTCCGGCTAGATATAGTCGGACTCACCTCGATGCACAGCTTGGACTCTGGAACCAATCTCCTTGAGAGGGGCTGGACTCTCTACCACTCTGGAGTTGCCCCCGGTGAGAGGCGCCGAGCGGGTGTGGGTATATTTATTGCCCCCCGACTTGGAGCCTGTACATTGGGATTTACCCCGGTGGACGAGAGGGTAGCCTCCCTTCGCCTTCGGGTTGGGGGACGGGTCCTAACTGTTGTTTGTGCATATGCACCGAACAGCAGTTCAGAGTACCCACCCTTTTTGGAGTCCCTGGAGGGGGTGCTAGAGGGCATACCTTCTGGGGACTCCCTCGTTCTGCTGGGAGACTTCAATGCTCACGTGGGCAATGACAGTGAGACCTGGAAGGGCATGATTGGGAGGAATGGCCCCCCCGATCTGAACCCGAGCGGTGTTTTGTTATTGGACTTCTGTGCTCGTCACGGATTGTCCATAACGAACACCATGTTCAAGCATAGGGGTGTTCATATGTGCACTTGGCACCAGGACACCCTAGGCCTCAGTTCGATGATCGACTTTGTGGTCGTGTCATCGGACTTGCGGCCACATGTCTTGGACACTCGGGTGAAGAGAGGGGCGGAGCTGTCAACTGATCACCACCTGGTGGTGAGTTGGCTTCGATGGTGGGGGAGGATGCCGGTCAGGCGTGGTAGGCCCAAACGTGTTGTGAGGGTCTGCTGGGAACGTCTGGCAGAGCCCCCTGTCAGAAGTAGCTTCAACTCCCACCTCCGGCAGAACTTCGACCACATCCCGAGGGAGGTGGGGGACATTGAGTCCGAATGGGCCATGTTCCGTGCCTCTATTGTTGAGGCAGCTGACCGGAGCTGTGGCCGTAAGGTGGTCGATGCCTGTCGTGGCGGCAATCCCCGAACCCGTTGGTGGACACCGGCGGTGAAGGATGCCGTCAAGCTGAAGAAGGAGTCCTACAGGACCCTTTTGTCCTGTGGGACCCTGGAGGCAGCTAATAGGTACTGGCAGGCCAAGCGGAATGCGGCTTTGGTGGTTGCTGAGGCAAAAACTCGGGCGTGGGAGGAGTTTGGGGAGGCCATGGAGAACGACTTTCGGAAGGCTTCGAGGAGATTCTGGTCCACCATCCGGCGTCTCAGGAAGGGGAAGCAGTGCAGTGTCAACATTGTGTATGGCGGGGATGGTGCGCTGCTGACCTCGACTCGGGACGTTGTGGGTCGGTGGGGGGAGTACTTCGAAGACCTCCTCAATCCCAATAACATGCCTTCCAATGAGGAAGCAGAGCCTGGGGACTCAGAGGTGGGCTCCCCCATCTCTGGGACTGAGGTCACCGAGGTGGTCAAAAAACTCCTTGGTGGCAGGGCCCCGGGGGTGGATGAGATACGCCCGGAGTTCCCTCAAGGCTCTGGATGTTGTAGGACTGTCTTGGTTGACACGCCTCTGCAACATCGCATGGACATCAGGGACAGTGCCTCTGGATTGGCAGACCGGGGTGTTGGTCCCCCTCTTTAAGAAGGGGGATCGGAGGGATCACACCCCTCAGCCTCCCTGGAAAAGTCTATTCGGGGGTCCTAGAGAGGAGGGTTCGTCGGATAGTCGAGCCTCGGATTCAGGAGGAACAGTGTGGTTTTCGTCCTGGTCGCAGAACAGTGGACCAGCTCTATACCCTTAGCAGGGTCCTGGAGGGTGCATGGGAGTTTGCCCAACCAGTCTACATGTGTTTTGTGGACTTGGAAAAGGCATTCGACCGTGTCCCTCGGGGAATCCTGTGGGGGGTACTCCGAGAGTATGGGGTACCGGCCCCGTGATAAGGGCTGTTCGGTCCCTGTACAATCGGTGCCAGAGCTTGGTCCGCATTGCCGGCAGTAAGTCGAACCCGTTTCCAGTGAGAGTTGGACTCCACCAGGGCTGCCCTTTGTCACCGATTCTGTTCATAACTTTTATGGACAGAATTTCTAGGCGCAGCCAGGGCGTTGAGGGGGTCCGGTTTGGTGGGCTCAGGATTGGGTCACTGCTTTTTGCAGATGATGTTGTCCTGTTTGCTTCATCAGGCCGTGATCTTCAGCTCTCTCTGTATCGGTTCGCAGCCGAGTGTGAAGCGGCTGGGATGAGAATCAGCACCTCCAAATCCGAGACCATGGTCCTCAGCCGGAAAAGGGTGGAGTGCCCTCTCAGGGTTGGTAGCGAGATCCTGCCTCAAGTGGAGGAGTTCAAGTATCTTGGGGTCTCGTTCACGAGTGAGGGAAGAATGGAGTGTGAGATCAACAGGCGGATCGGTGAGGCATCCGCAGTAATGCGGGCTCTGCATCGGTCTGTCGTGGTGAAAAAGGAGCTGAGCCACAAGGCGAAGCTCTCAATTTACCATTTGATCTATGTTCCTACCCTCACCTATGGTCATGAACTATGGGTAGTGACCGAAAGAACGAGATCGCGAATACAAGCGGCTGAAATGAGTTTCCTCCGCAGGGTGTCTGGGCTTTCCCTTAAAAATAGGGTGAGAAGCTCAGTCATCCGGGAGGGGCTCAGAGTAGAGCCGCTGCTCCTCCGCATCGAGAGGAGTCAGATGAGGTGGCTCGGGCATCTGATCAGGATACCTCCTGGACGCCTCCCTGGTGAGGTGTTCCGGGCACGTCTAACCGAGAGGAGGCCCCGGGGAAGACCCAGGATATGTTGGAGGGACTATGTCTCTCGACTGGCCTGGGAATGCCTTGGGATTCTCCCGGAAGAGCTAGAAGAAGTGGCCGGGGAGAGGGAAGTCTGGGTATCTCTGCTCAAGCTGCTGCCCCCGCGACCCGACCTCGGATAAGCGGGAGACAATGGATGGATGGATGGATATCTAATCATCCATCCATTAACACAAACATTTGCTCTTAACCCACATATGCTTACCAGTTTACCAAGTCCTGAAAGATCATCCTCTGTATGCTACTCCTGCTGCTCCTCTTCCAAATCCTCCTCCTGATCCAAATCCTCCTCCATATCCTCCTTCTCCAAATCCTCTTGCTACTCTCACGTGTCCCCTGTAAAGATTCAATGTAGATGACAAATTAGGAGTGCATTTCCATCCCTGTCTGTCTCCTCTGTCCCTTGAGAAGATGATTTCTAGTTGTGTGATCGCTGGCACAGTAAATAATCACATTTTTATTCTCACCACATAATTCACCACATTTCACAGCCTGCTCCTTATCTAAACAAAATGAAAATTGTCCATCACAGAGTCCTGCCACCTCGTGCTAAAGGCTCCTCTGCGCGTCAACACCATTTAGAGGGCAGGCTGCCATTAAAGCCTCCTTCCATCAGACCCCACTTAGCGTCTTGCTGTGCCCATCACAGTATGGAGGCTCAGGCTGTCTATTTCAGTGCCCTCAACACCACGGCTGTCCACACACACACACTTTATGGACTTCAGCTATTCAGCGGTCCTCTAATTTTCAATAAGTATGTTAAAGGCTTGGTGATGGCAAAAATGGAAAAATGAGATTTTTTTTTCATTTTTTTTTGCATGATTAGCTTTTTATTATTTTAAAGTTAAAGACGGCAACATGAGAAATTCACATATAACAAAACACCAACCTTATAACACTGAATTGAACACCAAAACAGCCATTAAATCCAAACTTAAAAATCCCTTCAAAGCTCAAGACCTGCTCTGAGACCCCCTCTGCTCCGGACCACTGTACTGTATACTGTATATACACGTATTTAACAAAAGGAAAAAGTCAAAGAGACACACAAAGGGTCTGAGACAGAAACAGTTTATATTAACACAAACACGGACACCGAGGATGTGAAAAAAGACAACTGGAGACAAGAATCGTTACTTGTAAGAGACCACCAGGGCTCCTGATAAAGAAAACAAAGGGGAAGACATTTTAAAGGTTCAAGTAGCTCCTGAAATGTTCACAGTTAGAAGCCACTAAAACACCTTGGAGACCCCGAGGAGGGCCTGATCAGGGGGTCCTCACATCAGAACAAATCAGGACATCGAGCGCACATCACTTATCAAATGCTGACAATCGTTTGTGTTGTCTCGGTGTGAACACAAGTCTCCTCTAAACTTATTGTTTGGCTCACTCATTTATCAAAGGTGACTTTCAACATTTAAGATCCAATTTGTTTCATTTCTTTTGTATTTCCACGTGGAGCACCGGCAGGTGAAGTGACACAACATGTCAGTATTGGGATTGAAGTCCAAAGCCCTGCTGTTCTGTCAGAGTCGTGTTTACTGACCACAGCTCAGCATTTAATTCTGCTGGACGGGCAGACCTGATGACCAAACTCCTCAATTCAGGACTCTGCCACTGCTGTTGGGTTTTGGACTTCCTAACCAACAGACCTCAGCATGTATGAATGGCAGCGTCACATCCTCCAAGCTGACCCCCAGTACTGGCACTCCACAGGCTAGTGTGCTGAGCCCCCTCTTATGACTGTGTGGGCACACAAGGCTCACTTCATCATTAAATCTCATTGTTACTTGGCCACGTCAAGCCTCATTTTTAACAATAATGAAATGACTTATAGAGAAGAGAAGAGGTCTACCTGCTGACTCAGTTGGGCCAGGACAACAATCATCACGATGTAAGACCCCTGCCATGTGTCAGCAGTAAAGTGGTCTCATGTTCAGGCCAGATGGTGGTGAGAGCTGGCAGTGGACGAGTGAAGCATCTGAAGTTCACAGCTGGATGTCTGCTCTCCAAATGCTCCTCAATGTTTAGACAGAATTCTGTCACGTTCAGGACGTTTGCTCTTATTCATGTCAGGGTGGGCTAAATGTGACTATTGTGGAGGAATTGGGGTATCAAGTGAAGAATCTGCTCGCTTTGTGATTTGAAGTAGATCAAGATCTGATAAAAAGAAATTTATGTCTCTAGGTGATGAAAAACATTTGGATGAAAATAACAGAAGTATTATTCTAAAATGATTTCTGTAATGAAATTAAATGTAAACATTGCTGTAAATACAGTCACAATCTAAAAAATAAAGGAATAAACAGAAAAAGAACACTAAAGAGTCAGGCTTGGATCATAAACTGGTAATAAAAAAATCTAAACACACAAATTCGAGAAAACACAGCAGAAAAGTCCTAACACCACTTTGTACAATGAAGTGCCTTTTAGCTTCCTGTACTGCTGAGCAAAAATGAAAGATTTAAAATAAATTTGATTAAAAACTCAGACTGTAAATCAAGTGCACTTCAGTGTTTTATATACACAGAACAATGACAAAGAAAATGTTGTGCAATGTGCGTTACACGATTGGCAGTATTGCTGTACCTGACATGACGATGTTTACTCACAACACATACTAAATTGAAAATAAAGAAATAAATGAACAACTACGTGATATCAAAAGTGAGACAACCTGCTAGGTGTGAGTGACACAGAGGACAGGCAGGCATCCCACTGGACAACGACATGAGTTTGGGATAATGAGGAAGGTGCCAGGGGTTCATGGGAAGTGGATTCTGGAAGTGCATCCCTCTTGGGGTCCCCGGGTGCTGTAAGGCCGCACTGTCAGTGGAGGACCACCCAGAATCCTAAACAACTCAGAAGAACTCCACACAAGTCATGCTGGGTAATGAGAAGCTGTGCTGGGTCCAGTATAAAAGGAGCCCACCGCCTCCCGACTCTGACCCTGACAAGGCTGCACTTCCCATGAAACCCTGTGGGCAACACTCAGCTGGAGGAGGAAGGAGAGGAGAAGGTTTACTGTTTGTTTGGTGTTGGCCGAGTGTCATTGTGTTTAGTGCTTATTGGAGTAAAAATATCCATTATTTAAAGCTGTGACTGGGATAGACATTACTGGGTCTTGGGTTTGGGGATTGGTGGCTCCCAATCCCCCCCCCCCCCCCCCCCCCCCCCCCCCCCCCCCACCCCCCCCCCCCCCCCGGTTACATAGGAATTGATGAGAATTTCATTATAATTATGTCTAGTAAAGAAGACTGTGACATACAATTCCGACTCTCATAAACTGAGCACAAGGTAACGTCCAGGACTTGCAGCTCTAAACTCTTTGTGTGATTTACATGCGACTGAAACTAAACGAGTTTCTTCAGCAAAGACCTGAATTCAGCTTTAACTGTCAAGATTTAGAACTCCTGTGTTTTGTCAGGCATTTGATGGCACACTTGTTCTAAAGCTACTACCTTAGCTTCGAGTGAGAAAAATATATTTTAGTTTATTTTAATTTACAGTAGAGATTTAAGAGATTACATTGTTTGTGATGAATCCCCTGATTGTCTCTCACATGACAGATGGACCAGAGACAGAATTGACAGAAATCCTTCAGCAGCACATCCTCTGATTCTACTCACCTGTAGGCAGCTCTTCCAGCTTTTATGGTTGAAGGCAATTCCTCCAACGGGTCAACTGGAAAGTCAGAAATCTGAAAAATAAGAATCAGAATCTGAGGAGGCTTCAGATTACCTGCTGTTTAAAAGTACGAGGAAGAAATCAGGGAACCTGCAAAAAAAAGGTTTTGTAGATGTATTTGTGTATAAATGTCATAAGTCAGAACTCACAGAAGCCATCGCCATCGAGCACAGGCACAGCAGAACCAGCAGGGCGGTGAATCTCATCATGGCGGTGGTGCTGACACTCAGACGTCTGTTCAGGTCAGCAGCAGCACCTCCTTAATAATTTTAATAATTTAATAATTTTAATAATAATTTTTTGCATTTATATAGCGCTTTTCTCACTACTCAAAGCGCTCAGCAATTGCAGGTTAAGGGCCTTGCTTAAGGGCCCAACAGAGCAGAGTCCCTAATGGCATTGACGGGATTCGAACCGGCAACCTTCCGATTGCCAGTGCAGATCTCTAGCCTCAGAGCCACCACTCCGCCCTTATATTGCAGATCAGGTGGGCGCGGCCCAGTTTTATATGGTGGTCATGACGTCTAATGAGGTGGAAAGTCAATTAATATCAGATCTCGTTTGTAATGGGAGACGATGATGCAGAAGAAGCATCAACCAAATCATAAGCCGTGAAGTTCAGGTGTTCAGCTTTCTATAGGCTTTGCGTTCAGAAGAAAATGTCAAGTTCTGACATCAGACGAGTGTGTAATTATTATGAGTAAGAAACATTCTATTGAAGAGTCACAGAGTTAAACCTAAAAGTTGTCTTTCATCTCAGAGGTTATTTCATCTTGTATTCTTTGTATATTTTCTTATTTTCCTCCAATATCTGCTCCTGATGACCAAACAGATCCCCAGTTGATAAAACAAGTGGAGCAGAAAAATTAACATTCTAAGCAAAAATCAAATGAAATAAAAAAGAAGGCTGAACACCAAACGGCAAATCTCTTTTTTAATTATTTTTTACAGATATGTTTTTGTGTCATTGATTAAAGCCTAAATTAAACGAATTTCACTTTTAATTCATGTTTTTTATGAAATTGTAATCATTTTATTATTTTTAGAAAAGAATATTTTTTTAAAAAACTGAAAATAAATAAGAAAAACAGTAACACATATTGAGTGGAGTGAGCTCGTCATGGTGTCCATTCCGTGGCTGTGATTCACTTTGCTTGTTAAGTTCAACTTCATCAATGTCACTGCTTGCTGTCCCAGTCAGTTCCTTTCCTCCCACTGTGCAGAGTTGGTCATGTAGTGTAAGACTTTGGGGGATGTGACATGTTACATAAATCAAGAAAGAGGGTCGCGACACCATCAGGGTCCTAGCAGTGAATGACCCCTTTAACTGTCGTTCAACAATTAACTAATGGCCTGATAGTGATGGACTCCAGTTATGGTCATCAGTCTCAAATGGCTTTGTTTAAACAGATCAGAGTCTTTATTTGAGCTCTTTATGTAATCAGTCATTTGTAAAGTTAGTATTCGTATTTTACTTGTGAACTTGTCACTGAGCTCTGCGTCTGCACTGAATGAAGAGCATCAGAAAAAAATAAAGGAACTGAGTGACAGAAAATGAAATCCAAAGCATTACTGAGTCTACCAGTGGGCTTCAATGGTGGAGGACCTTGTGCATCAGAAGAGTTTTGGTCTGGAAGGTCATTTGTGGGTTTGTTCTTCTGAGGCTCAGGTCCCCTCACCTGCTGTTGACTTTTCAGGCTCACTTTCCTCTCAGACCTGATGGCTTGTTCAGAGTCAGTGCCCTAGAAGGGGAGCTATGTTAGGATATGAATACTATTGGCATTTTATTCTGCTCTTCCATTGTGTTTGGGTAAACCCTTTCAGGCTTACATTAGATAGATAGATAGATAGATAGATAGATAGATAGATAGATAGATAGATAGATAGATAGATAGATAGATAGATAGATAGATAGATAGATAGATAGATAGATAGATAGATAGATAGATAGATAGATAGATAGATAGATAGATAGATAGATACTTTATTAATCCCAGGGGGAAATTCACATAATTTACATGAAATTACATTACATTACAACTGATGGTCTTTAGGTTTAACACAGTGACTTATGAACAGAATGTTTCCTCTGCTAAATTATTAATCATCTGATGTAAGAATTTGTCATTTTTTTCTGACCACATAGCCTGTGGAAAGCTGGACACTTGACCTTTAGGACTTGTGATTTGATTGCAGTTTCTTCCTGTTGTTCTTTGATGACAAATGATATCTGATTTGAATTTGCTTTCCACCCCAGAAGACGTCATGACCACCATGTTAAACTGGCCCACCCCACCTGATCACTAATATAAGGAGGTGTCGCTGCTGTCCTGAACAGACGTCTCGCCGTCAGCACCACCACCATGATAATGAGACTCGCCGCCTTGCTGGTTCTGCTGTGCCTGTGCTTGATGGCGATGGCTTTTGTGAGTTCTGACCTTTTGTACAGAAATATTTGTTGGTAAATTTCTTCTCTTTACTTTTAAACAGCCGGTTGTCTGAAGTCTATTTTTTCCAATCACTGAAGCTTCATTGTACGTTTGTTTTTACTTTTCAGATATCTGACTCTCCAGGTGATGCCGAGGAGAAATCATTCAAAGCTGTAAGAATTGGGACTATCAGGTGAGAAGAATCAGAGGATGTGCTGCTGAGGGATTTCTGTCAGTTCCTCCGCTGATCTTTCTGTTGTGTGTGAGGCTATCAAGGGACTCATCACAAGCTATTTGATCCTTTAATCTCTGCTTTAAATTGCACCACACTGGATAACACTTCTTCCCTTGAAGCTAAGGTAGTAGATTTGGAAGACATGTGTCCTCAAGTGTGTGACAAAGAATAGAATTTCTAAATCTCGCCTGTTAAAGCTCAATTCACTTCCTTCCTGAAGAAATACATTTAATCCTTCATATAAGAAATATCTGCCAGTCCTGCTCTGTGTTTATGTAAGTTCGATCTCTATATCACAATCTTCTTTATCTGACATTGTGATAATATAATTGTTATAATTCTCTAGCAGTTTGTCTCACTTTTTCTGTGTTGTTTTTTATTTATTCTGAGATAGCAGTGGGTGCTGCTGTTTTGTGTCGTCTTCTTAATAAACACGGCTGGCGTTTTCTTCATCGTTGCACTGTGTATATAAAACACACTGACATATGCTCAGTTCAGCGTCTGAGTTTTCAGTCAAATTTATTTAAAATCTTTTATTTTTGTTTAGTGGTACATGAACACTTTAGTGTTAGGACCTTTCTACTTTCTTTACTTGATTTTGAATTTTGCTTGGCGTTGTTGCATTGTAATTGATTACTCATTTATGACCCAAACCTGTCACTTTAGTATTCTTTCGATTTGTCCTTTCATTTTTTTATCTCTTGTTATTTTTTGACTGTGACTGTTTTTTTTACTTATTGTACTTTAATTAAATTACATTAAATGTTATATGTTCTTAGATTATTACAGCAAGTCTTCCACACCATAAAGGCAGCAACTCACTTCAGATATCCTGACACACTTTTGTTTTTGGTTGCTAAGAAATGTTTTGATGACTCAAATGAGTTTTTCTGTGGAGGATTTTTAAAGATATTTTATTTACATGAGTTAGTCCTCCTTCCTCAGTGGTCACACATCATATTCATGTGTTAAACTGAGAGGATCTTGTCAAAGATGTCCACTCTCCCCACTCTTGTTAGCACTCTCCCTTGAGCCTTTGTCTGTAGCTGGACATCAATATAATGAGATTTTTCCATTTCTATCTAAGTCTCTCCACATGTCACTTCTTTCTGTGCAGATGATATTATATTAATTTTCAGTAATGCTATGGCAGACACCAAACATGACCTGAAATTAGTTTCTGTTGCTTCTTACGTGATTAACTGGATATAAATGAATCAAAACAACACATGACGAAGGGTTGTGGAACCGCCATGTATTGTCCAGATTAGTATAGGACTTTAGACGATTTATCAAAAGTATGCATTGTATAGATGTCTTGGCTAAACCTAAGATGGCACTGTCTCAGTCTGCGTTCATTTTGGTCCTTTTTGTTTTTCATCGCCCTGTTTACATCATTTTTTAATTCACAATGTCTTTTCTTTGATGGTCTATGATTGTCAATCTCTTTTAAACATTAAGATTGACGATTGATGAACCATTTAATTATGATAGTGCAAGTCAAAGTACCCACCCTCCATCTTTTCTGCTAGATGTACCAGCATACCTGTGCCGTAAGCCCTGCCTGTTGTCCTGAAAGAAGCATTACAGAAGACAAGGAAAATGTGGGGGTATACTTGTAGATGCTTAAATCTTACCTGCCATTTTGATCTTCACTAAGGTTCAGTGTATGTTTTCATCTCATGGCGCTCCCTGTAACATTTGTATAAATGGATCTGGCCTGTTGTTTCAAGCCACCAAGATCAGCTCCTCTGTTGGCGATCACCACATCTCCACAGGGATGTAGAGGATCCTCTGAACCTTCGTCATCCTGGTTGTGCACCCAAACAGTCCGGTGAATTGATTCAAATGAAGATAGCTCAATAAGTGCTGGATCTCTAGCTAAACAAAACATTTATTTAAAAAAATTTCTTCACCTCACAAGGATTTGATTTTTTATTTGTGACTGAAACATGGCTACCTGTCTATGAGTTAACTGTTTTTACTGAATTAGTATCCCTCCCCCCCGACTGTTAGATTTTTGTTAGTTGCCCACTGTCTGCTATTCGTGGGGGTGGGGGGGGAGGTGAGGGTTTGGGGATTAGTGACAATATTTAAAAGCCGTTATTACTGTCACCAACTGAAAACTGACAGTTACTGTGTTGTGTGCAGAGGTGTATCAGCCTCCAAAATTTAACAAGGGTTTCATATGTGAGTTCTCTGAATTTCTGTCAGTAATTACACAAATTATGACAGATTTTTAATTCTTGCGGATTGGAATGTGTGCTGCCTGAGTAAACCCCTGGTTGAAGACTTTTAATCTTGTTCAGTCTGTGAGAGGCCCAGCACATGACATTGGAAATACATTAGTCCTTGTTTTATCGTATAGTTTACTCATCTGTAACAGTGATATTGGTGATGTTTGCTTTTCTGATCACATGACTGAGTGATTCCCCACACCTTAGCGGACCCCGGTGGTCTAGTCAGTCTGTTTAATTTTGTTTTATTTAATATTATAAACACTATTTTTCTATTCCTATATGGCCTGACATGAAACCAAAATTCTGCAAGGATTTTCTCCATGTTTTTGTTCATAAAATTGCTAACATGAGACCCCACATTACACCCTCTGTTGATGACCTGTCTGTCCATCCTCTGTGTACAGCTGTTTGTCATCACTTTGATTCTCTATCTCTCCCTCTATTGATAGAAGTAATCAGTCACCTTAATCCCACAATATTGTTTCCACTCGTATTCTTAAAGATGTTTCTGAAGTGGTCAGGCCTGGCATTATGGACATTATAAACAGATGTCTTCAGACTGGTTCAGTCCTAGCCTTCTGTAAACATGCTGTGATGCAGCCATTAATTAAAAAAGCAAATCTGAACTTTACAGACCTGTAAAAATTCAGACCCATTTCCATGTTGCCCCTTCATTATAAAATTCTGGAGAAGTTTGTCTTTCTACAGCTACAAACTTTCTTAAATTAAAATGCCATTTTCTAAGTATTTTGGTCTGATTTTAACACACACCACAGCACGGAGTCTGTACTTCTAAGAATTCTAAATGATCTCTTTTTAATAAGAGACCCTGTGGATCCTGCTGTCTTGTTGCTGTTAACTCTGACTGCAGCATTTGATACAGCTGACCATGAAATCCTCATCGTCCGTCTCGAGCAGTCTGTGGATATACAAGGAACTGTTTTGGACTGGCTCAGGTCATTAATAATATCCTCAAATTAGATAAACAAATGAACTCCATTGTTAAAGCCTGTTTCTATCAGCTCAGGGTATTAGCTGAGGCTTTCGTAGATTAGCTTGATTTTGAAGCACCGGTTCATGTGTTTGTCTCTTCCTGCCTTGCATATTTCAACTCGTTATTCATTGGAGTTAATCAGTCGTCAGTTTGTTCATCTTCAGCTCATCCAGAGTACTGCTGCCAGGTGTCTAACAGGCACATGAAAACAGAATCCCATCACACCAGTCTTAGCGTCTCTGCACTGGCTTCCTGTTCACTACAATGTTGAGTTTAAAATTTTACTGTTTGGTTTTACATTCTGAATGGCTTAGCCCCCTTTTATCTTCCTGACCCCTAACATCCTTACTCTCCTTCATGATCACGGAGGTCCTCTGACCAGAACTTATTGGTTGTGCTCAGTTTTAGACTTAAGCTTAGAGGGGGCCTTGCGTTTGCAGTAACTGCCCCTCAGCTTTGGATTAGTCGACCTTTGTATATGAGGTTAGCATTAACTTTGCTCATTTTTAAATCCCACCTGAAAGCGGATCTTTTTGACTTGGCTTTCTAAACTTGTATGACAGTATTTATTTTTGGTGTATTTATAGTTAAGCTGTACAACACTTTGGTCAACTTCTGCTGTTTTTCAATGTGCTCTATAAATACAATTTGACTTGACTTGACTTGCCAAATACTCAACACCAAGACTTCAGTCTTTTGGGCGCAGGTCCTTGTGAAGGTGAGGCCATAAATGACAAGGTGTCTGGGTAGTCGGAGTCTTTAAGTAGCGGAGTGGAAGTGTCAGGTGTGGACTGAGTGCTGCTCCTACTGAAAGTGATGTCAGTGGTCCTCCAGATGGTCCTCCTCCACTCCAGGCTAAACAGAACTCAGGGTAGTGCTGTCACCTTCAAGTCCTTTCCCATAATATTTTCTCTGTACGTCTGGTGTTTGTTTTTCTAATCCTCCCCACTATTATAAAATCAATCCAAATGAACGTTGTTCCTGCCTAGAAATGCATCAGTTCTGTGATCTGACCTCATGTCCCCCTCTCAGCACTGGCATAGCACCACATCACTTGTCTGCCAAACATTCTGAATATTGGTGGGATGATTTTGTGAAAGGACTCCACTCTGACTTGTGTTAAGGGGGCTTCCAGGGTCTCTTCACCTGATTTTGAACTGTCTCTGGTCAGCCTGATTACATCCCCTCACTTAATATCAGTTGTCATCAAATCGATAAGCCCTCCTGTGTCTGAATTCTCACAGAGCCAAAGCTCTTTGACCAGACCCAACTGTAACAAGGACCCCCCACACACACACGTGCGTACCTCTTAACAAACATGCCCTATCACTGATCCTGGACACTCTCATCTATTCACCATCTCATTCACATCACACACATCTTTACTCAGCTCAGACCTCACCAGTTTATATCTCAGCACACTACCCTGTGGAGAGCCTGTGTGGAGGGCCGGCGTGGAGGACATGACGCTGCCAGTCGCACACACTAAGGTCTGCTGGTTAGAAAGTCCGGAAGCCAACTGCAGTGGCATCAAGTCCTAAACTGAGGGGTTTGTGTTGTCTGCCATAACAGCTTGTTGGTAGTGTGGCGTAGCGGTCAAGACTTCAATCTCTAAGGCTGTGAGTTCAATTCCTGCTACTGACAGTTTATGACCACGAGCAAGTCACTTCACCTGCTTTCACTGTAATTGGGAAAACCAAAAGAAATGTGACCAGTTATATCTCAAATATTGTAAGTTGTATAAAGGTGTCATCCAAATAATAAGAAATAATAATTATCAGTATGTGCCAGGGTGGTATGAAGAGTAAGGGATATGACATTCTCAGTGGAGCAGTCGTGACAATATACAAACTGGAGAAGATCAGGACTCTCTGGAATGTTCTGTTTATTGTGCCCCAGCACCGATCTGTCAGGACCCTTCATCACATCTGGAATGAGACCACCAGTCTGGAGTCACACAGATAAGCCTCTTTTGTTTTCTGAGGCACAGAGATAATCATCGATCCTGTGAAGCCGGCAGAGAACAAAGATTCTCTAAGGAAACTGCGTTCCTTCCTCGGTTTCTCCAAGGCATATTTGTGACTTCCAACGTGAACTTTTGAGGAGCATTTAAGACACCTTCTACTTTGCTGTCTTGTTTCATTATCCTGGTTGTCTCTTACAAGTAATGATTCTTGTAACCAGGTGTCTTTCTTCACATCCTCGGTATCAGTGGTTGTGTTAGTATAAGATGTTTCTGTCTCCCTCCCTTTACTCCTCCATTAGTTTCTATCTCTTTGATGTTTTGGGCTCTGATGCTGTGATGGGCACAGCAAACAGGTAAGTGAGGTCTGATGGGATGAAGCTTTAATGGCAGCCTGCTCTTTAAGTGGTGTTTACACCCACAGTTGCATTTAGGACCAGGTAGGAGTCTTCTATGGTAGACAGGACATTCGGTCCAGGCCTGTGGAATTTGCATTATGTGGTCAGAACAAAATGTAATTGTTTACTACGCCAGCTGTCATACAACTAGAAAGAAGAGCGGAGAAGGACAGGGATGGAAATGCACTCCTGATTTGTCACCTGTGTTTAATCCTCACAGGGTACGTGGAGGAAGAGTAGGATCAGGATATGGAACGGGAGGAGGAGTACCAATATATTGAGGATGATCTTTCAGGACTTCTCTAACTTGGTAAGCATCTGTGGGTGACAGAAACAAATGTTTGGCTTGTTGAAGGGAAGATTCATTTATTTGTAGGCAAGAAAACATGTGAGGATCGTGCAGGTGTGGCTTGAAATGAAGGAGAGATGATGTTCTTGAAAATTTGTGTTTTAGTTTCAGCTTCTTCTTATTGTAATTGCAATAACAGGAAGCTAAATTAAAAAAGGTGGGTCCTTTTACAAACCCCCATGAGTATTGGCCACCTTTGCCAGCTGTTTGGTCAGATGCTGCTCAAGGCCTTCACTCTCCTCACTTTCTATTAATTCAGAGGTCACAGAATTCACTTCAGAGTCTACAAAGTCATCTATGAAAGATCACAGCCTGTCCTCTCCTTCTACTCATTTGACCAGTTGTCTCCTTCTCTCGTAGCTCAAAAGGACCAACCAGACCAATCATTATCAAGAAAGAAGAACTAAAGACAATGTCCATCCATTCATCCATTTTCCAACCTGCTGAATCCGAACACAGGGTCAAAAAGACAATGTCCATTAATGTCAAATAAACACAAATGCAACGCATGAAGCTGACTGACTCCTTGTCCACTTCTCTGATTGTCCGTCTTTGACTGTCTACTTGATTTCTATTGTCTTTAGTAACCTTCACAATAGCAGACTCAGTGCTATGAAAAGCTCTCAACCCTGACTATAACAACTCTGTTTTATTATCATTACCAAGAAAAGACAGCAGGTGAGGGAAGAAAAACAAAATTTTCCAAAATTTAGAGAGGAATGACACTTTAGAAATAGGACAGAAATACTGAAGGCTCTCGGGCCAAGTCCGTGTTTCTAAGCCCAGGCTGGACCATCGCATGTTTAATTGAGAGTGGCCACTAGAGGGGGCAGTATGTCTACAGAAGAATCAGCTCCACTGTCAGCTCTGAAAGTTATGTGACTGTGTGATCGGGTCATCATTTTGTGCTCTTCATTCAGTTCAAACTTAATTAGTTTTAGATGTAATATTTAGAGTATTTGTGTCAGGTGTTTTATTCTTGTGATTTTACTTTATTCTTTTTTCTTTTATAATGCACTGTACACTTTCCCCCCATCCTTTCATTGCTGAGCTTTCCCATGTGTAATATGGCGGGTGTCCACTAGAGGGGGCCGCTGCACTTGGCTCCCACCCCTCAGTCCTCCTGTTGAAGTCTCCATTCATCTGACTGTCTGATTGTTTCTCATTCATTGAATGTTTTCTGCTTTAATTGTTTTTTATTTCATTTTTTTTATGTAAATTGCTGTGTAACATTTAGAGTGGCCACAAGAGTCAGTAGTTTGGCTGCTGACCAATCAGTGACCCTTTCTGTCTCTCCGTTCGCTTTCTTATTTCAGGTTTGTGGGTGAGGCAGAGCCCAACGCTGGACTGGGTACCAGTTCACTGTAAGGCCTACACACACTTGCACTCATGTCAAGTGCATTTCAACTGACCAATAATTCATTTTCTGAGCATTTCAGAGCTTTCCGGGTACCATTAGTAACAAATATGGGAAGAAGATGGAGATGTTGCAGTTCAATGTCAAACGTGACATCAAGTGACTCAGTAAAACAACAAACTCCATCAGTATGGTTGACGTCTGAGTGACCAGTGAGTCCTCGTCTTCAGACATTCAAAGTGACACCACTCAGTACAACACTCTAGTCACATCTGTCACTCTGCGCTCCTACATATAGTCACAATTCAAGAGCTCTTGATACTTAGTCTATATAGTGCCTTTCAGTAGTGCTGCTCCAGCAGGACATCACGCTTGTCCTACTTAACTGGTGACATTAAAATGACAGTCAATGGCCAAGGCAGTTGTTGGAGTTTCAGCCTGAAACTGTGTCAACAGTGACACCTGCTGGTCAGACTGGCATTTGTAGGTCTGATGTGTCACCGCCCCTCACTATGACACACACACACACACATCTGATTGGCTACTCAAAACCAATAATAATGAAGACCCTGACAGCCGCACTCGCGCTGCATTCTCATCCTCAAATTCAGTCACAGAGGTGCTGAAAAATGCATTTTGACCCTAAACTTCAAACATAAAGAGGACCTGTGCTTGTGGGGACATCATGTGACCAGTGGAGGGTACTGGTCAGTGATGTCATGGTGACAGATGGCAGATTCTTACACTACAGTTAAGATCTACCCAAATCCTGGATAGAGCGGCTCAGTGAAGAAGGTGTTGAACCTGTGCAGGATGTTCATAGTGTGTGAGACGCTATAAAATGACAGAGAGCCAGCAGGCCAGTCCAGATACACACCTACTCTCAGTCTGTAGTGGGCACTGGTTTCAGTCTCCTTGTTATTGTGACACACAGAGTACTGGGAACTTAGACACTCAAACTCCAGGACTTGTTGTTGTTTCCCAGCCCTCTCCTTTCCTGTTCCAGTCATCATGTCGTCTCCACTTCACTCCACCTCCCAATCATCTCAGTCAGAGCCTCTCTGCACAGAACTTGGGGACAGTGGTCAAATCTGTAAGGATGATGAGGATATTCGGACCCTCACATGTCACCTTCTTGTCCCCTTCAGACAGATGGAGGTCTCTGTGTGCCGCGTTGATGTCCAGTGTGAGTGGACAGAAGTCTGAAAGGAGATGAAAGAAAACGAGTGAGAAGATGTGTGAGTGTGTAACGGGACTGGACTAAATGGAAATTCTTCTTTTCTTTGAATATCTCAGACCAGGCCTATGATATGAAAGCATAATCGTTAGAAAGCGTTGTGTAAGTGTTGTGTGACTAATGAGTTCAAATTGATAATGGCTCTCTGACTGGTGCATCCTGGAAAAAGACAAGAGGATGAGTGTTGGACTCGAGTCTCTGAAGTGTCAAGTGAAGTCACAGGAAGTAAAAACACAAAAGCCTGAAATGAAATCCTGACGATTACGCCATTGTTATGAGAAATGGTGGAAAGGGGTGAGCAGGACACGAAATAAACTGGGGCCTTACGGTCAGCCATGGAAACAGGCCTCACTCCAGGCAGCCTGAATCTTTATTCAACAGGCCAAGTTCAAGGCCTGCACTCAGTGAAAATGGGCAGAGATGTTTAACAGTTTAGGAAACTTTCAATGCACAAACATGACATTCAAGGCAGAGGAAAACCGCCAGACCTTTCACTTGAACAGCAAAAACATTATAAAAATAAATAAATAAGCAAAAGAATAAAAACAATGTAATGCCAGTAGTAAAAAGGCAACAATAAGGTCAAATGCTTCATGTAAAAAGGCAAACCAAAGCTAAAATATTCAAATATGCAGTCTAGAAATCAGAAAGTAAAGAGAGAGCAAAAATCAAAAAACAGAAGAAATCCAGAAAATCCTTACAGTGGAAAAGCACTGAGCATCAATGACAATGAACCTCTGAGTGAGCCGCCACTCATTTCCAGTTGAGCGCATGCTGGCGTGACTGGTCACCACTGCTCTCCGGTAACTTTTTAACTTTTTTTTTTTTCTTTTTTAACTTTTTACGATTAACTTACAATCTAAAGGACTAAGCAGCTGTTTTCATTTTCATTTCGGGCAGATTTATTTGTTGAGTTTTATTTTTCAATCATTTAAAGCTAGACTGATTTCCAGCTTGACTGCTGATTTGGCTGTAAATGGACTATTCTTAGGCCTATTCCTGCCTTGAGACTTACCTGGCTTTGTTCTCGGAACATCTGAGTTGTCTGCATCTTCGCTTAACATGTGGACCAGTAGGATATTTATTTGGTTCATGTTTGTTTGGTCCATCCGATCGCTCGCTATCCAACCTGCGATGGGCCTGCTTCAGTACTCAGCTGCCGAGCTATTCCGACTCCGCTTCCACCTGTCCGAGCCTCCGCTGACCGACCTATATCTCCACCCAAACATCGTATTCCTCCCCTGTCGGAGATACATCCACCGCAGGTCCTGCCAGAGTATCTAAACTGACAGTTCGAAAATAATAAACTCCATCTGGTCCAGTTCTCGACGTCCTCCACGTAATTTAGGCAGAGTCGCTGACCACAGTGTGTTAGCAACCCTAGCCTGGTCAGCTAACACCGTTGCTATATGCGATAACGCTGTTGTCAACTTCGGTCTGCTGAACATCCGCTCACTCACAAGCAAAGGGGCCTCTCATCCACAATCTCCTCACTGATCATAAATTTGACTTTTTCTGTCTAACTGAGACATGACAACAACCTCATGACTTTTCCCAACTTAACGAATCCACTCCCCCAGGGTTTGTTTACATCTCTTAACCCCGTGGCTCTGGCCGAGGTGGAGGTCTCATGTTAATGTATCGTGAGAAATGGAAAGTCCTGCCGTTGTCTGTTCCTGCCTTCAGTTCTTGTGTGTTAATTAACTGGACCTGTTCCTACCATTATTACAACTGGCCCTAAACCAAATAATGACTTTCTGAACGACTTTTCTGTTTTCCTTACACACTTATCTACTTCTGGGGGATTTCAATATACATATGGATAATATTAATGTCCCTATTACTAGAGACTTTACATCCTGCCTTGAGAGTTTGGGATTCCAGCAGCACACTGAAGTTCCCACTCATTCCAAAGGACATATCCTGGACTTGATTTGCTGTTCTGGAGTTACCCGCTTGATTGTACTGCAGATGAACTCCCATAACTGATCAGCTTCTTATTTCCTTCAATGTTAAACTTGCACTTTCCAATACTAAGCTTTCCTATCTCATGTCTTTCTGTAATATTAAGAATATTAACTTAGACTCTCTTTCCTCAAATATTGATTCCCTTATGGACATTGATAATTTCTCCACTCCTGAAGAACTGGTCTCACACTATAACACTGGACTTAATGGTATTCTTAACTCTGTTGCTCCATTAAAAACTCGATCTGTTTCGTTCTCCTTTTCTGCTCCCTGGTTCACTCCTGAACTTCGACTTTTGAAAGCCAAAGGCCGGAACTTGAACGGTTATATAAAAAAACTGGACTCTTTGATCACAAAGAGATGTACAAAAACCATATACTTTATTACAAGGACTGTGTTGCCCAAACTAAATCTAACTATTATACTCACCTTATTTCTTCCAATGAAGGAAACACCATGTCATTGTTTTCGCTACTTAATAATATCACACAACCCCCTGATTCTTCTACCTTCTCACTTTTACTCAACTGATTTTTTTAATTCCCTTATGTCCTTTTTTAATGAAGAAATCCAGAAGATTCACCAGTCTCTCTGTACGGATTCCTCCAGTCCTTCATTAGAATTTCACCCACCAACTCACTCTTTCTCCTCTTTTCAGCTTCCTACTTTCTCAGAAATCTCAGATCTCGTCTGTAAGGACCCCCTTCCTCAGTTCTGGTCAAAGCCTGCCTCCCCTCTCTGGTCCCCCTTATCTCTGCTATAATTCACTCTTCTCTCACTACTCTCACTACTGGTACTGTTCCTTCATCTTTTAAAACTGCTGCAATAACCCCAATACTGAAAAAACCTGGTGCCGATCCGACTAATTTCAGTAATTATTGTTCTATTTCTAATCTACCCTTCATTTCCAGAATTCTTGAAAAAATAGTGGCTATTCAACTTCATTCTCATTTATCTCAAAATAATCTGTATGAACATTTCCAGTCTGCTTTTTGTCCCCCTCCACAATACAGAAACGGCACTTATAAAAATTACTAATGACCTCCTCCAGCTGATTTTGGTTTAATTCCTATTCTCATCCTCCTTGATCTGAGTGTGGCCTTTGACATTATTTGTCACACTACTCTTCTTAATAGATTATCTTCACTTGTCATTACCCACACTCCACTAGACTGGTTCACATCCTACCTCTCAGACCGCACTCAGTTTGTTCAGCTTAAAACTTTGACATCCCAACCCACTGCTGTTACTTCAGGTGGGCTCTGTCCTGGGACCCCTCCTTTTCATTATTTACCTCCTTCCCCTTGGTAATATCTTTCGTAAATGTAACATGAGCTTCCACTGTTATGCTGATGACCCACAGCTCTATCTCACTAGGAAACCTACTGCTTCCTTTCCACCCTCCTCGCTTATTGATTGCATAGCAGAACTCTAATCCTGGTTTTCTTCAAATTTTCTTAAATTAAATAACAAGTGACAAAACTGAGGTTCTCCTCATTGGAACAAAATCAACATTATCCAGAACTGATCATTTTTCCTTACTTATTGATAATTCCTCTGTCTCCCCTTCCCCACAGATGTCATCCTTGACAGTACTTTATCCTTTCAGTCCCACATCAATAACATCTCCCGGTCTCCATATTTCCACTTGCGTAACGTTAATCGTATTCGCCCCTCCCTCACTCCCCACACCGCTGCTATCCTTGTTCATAGCCTTGTCACTTCTCGTCTGGATTATTGCAAATTCTCTTTACTTTGGTCTTTCTAGCAAATCTCTTTATAAGCTTCAACTCGTCTAGAATTCATCTGCACTCCCACATCATTACTAGAACCCCCTCTATTCACCATATCTCTCCCGTCTTGCAGCAGCTTCCAGTTAAGTTCATTCAATTCAAAATTCTTCTGTTAACTTTTAAGGCTCTCCACAACCTTGCCCCTCCATATCTGTCTGACCTCCTCCATGTTGCCATTCCCTCCCGTACCCTTAGATCCTTTTCCTCCATCCACTTGACCATCCCCTTTGTCTGTCTTACCACTATGGGGAGCACAGCATTCAGTTGGTGGTCGGTGCCTGTCGTGGCGGCAATCCCCGAACCCGATGGTGGACACCGGCGGTGAGGGATGCCGTCAAGCTGAAGAAGGAGTCCTACCGGACCTTATTGTCCTGTGGGACTCTGGAGGCAGCTAATAGGTACCGGCAGGGCAAGCGCAATGCGGCTTCGGTGGTTGCTAAGGCAAAAACTCGGGTGTGGGAGGAGTTTGGGGAGGCCATGGAAAATGACTTTCAGACGGCCTTGAGGAGATTCTGGTCCACCATCCGGCGTCTCAGGAGGGGGAAGCAGTGCAGTATCAACACTGTATATGGTGGGGATGGTGCGCTGCTGACCTCGACACGGGACATTGTGGGTCGGTGGGGGGAGTACTTCAAAGACCTCCTCAATCTCACTAACTTGCCTTCCAATGAAGAAGCAGAGCCTGGGGACTTGGAGGTGGGCTCCCCCATATCTGGGACTATTCAGAGTCAGTGCCCTAGAAGGGAGGGTATGTTATGATATGAGTGCTATGGCATTTTATTCTGTTCTTCCATTGTGTTTGGGTAAACCCTTTCAGGTTTACATTACATTACAACTGATGGTCTTTAGGTCTAACATGGTGACTTATGAACAGAATGTTTCCTCTGCTGAATTATTAGACAATCATCTGATGTAAGAATTTGTCGTTCTTTCTGACCATACAGCCTATGGAAAGCTGAACACTTGACCTTTAGGGCTTGTGATTTGATTGCCGTTTCTTTCTGTTCCTCTTCCATTACAAATGAGATCTGATTTGAATTTGCTTTCCACTCCAGATGACGTCATGACCACCATGTAAAACTGGCCCACTCCACCAGATCAGTAATATAAGGAGGTGTCGCTGCTGTCCTGAACAGACGTCTCTGTGTCAGCACCACCACCATGATGATGAGACTCGCCGCCTTGCTGGTTCTGCTGTGCCTGTGCTCAATGGCGATGGCCTCCGTGAGTTCTGACCGTTTATACAGAAATATGTCTGTAAAATCTTATTTTTTGCAGGTTTCCTGTTGGTAAATTTCTTCTCCTTATTTTTAAACAGTAGTTTGTCTGAAGTCTATTTCCCAATCACTGAAGCTTCACTGTATGTTTGTTTTTACTTTTCAGATATCTGACTCTCCAGGTGACGCTGAGGAGAAATCATTCAAATCTATAAGAGCTCTCATGTGAGTAGAATCAGAGGATGTGCTGCTGAAGGATTTCTGTCAGTTCCTTCGCTGATCTTTCTGTCGTGTGTGAGGCTATCAAGGGACTCATCACTAACAATTTAATCCTTTAATCTTTACTTTAAATTACACCACACTGGAAAACACTTCTTCCCGTGAAGCTAAGGTAGTAGATTTGGAAGACGTGTGCCCTCAAGTGTGTGACAAAGAATAGAATTTCTAAATCTCGCCTGTTAAAGCTCAATTCACTTCCATCCTGAAGAAACACATGAAATCCCTCATATAAGAAATATCTGCAAGTCCCAGACATTATCCTACTCTGTGTTTATGTAAGTTGTAACTGTATATCACAGTCTTCTTTATCTGACATAGTGATAATATAATTGTTATAATTTCCTGGTGGTTTGTCTCACTTTTTCTGTGTTGTTTTTTATTTATTTTGATAGCAGTGTGTGCCGCTGTTTTGTGTCGTCTTCTTAATAAACACGGCCGGCGTTTTCTTTGTCGTTGTGCTGTGTATATAAAACACACTGACTTCTGCTCAGTTCAGTGTCTGAGTTCTCAGTCAAATTTATTTAAAATCTTTCATTTTTGTTTAGTGGTACATGAACACTTTAGTGTTAGGACCTTTCTACTTTCTTTTCTGGACTTTGAATTTTGCTTGGCGTTGTTGCATTGTGATTGATTACCCATTTATGACCCAAACCTGTCACTTTACTGTTCTTTCCATTTGTCCTTTCATTTTCTCATCTCTTGGTATTTTTTCAGTGTGGTTGTTTTTTTCAGCCATGTTTACAATTAAATCACATTATAGAAATCATTGCAGAATTTTGTTCCTAGCCCTGCTATTATTTTCATCAAATTGGTTATCACTCCTTATAAACATAATTTCCTTTGTATCTGATTTTGAGGGCAGCATGGTGGCACAGTGGTAGTGCTGCTGCCTTGCAGTACGGAGACCTGGGTTCGCTTCCCGGGTCCTCCCTGCGTAGAGTTTGCATGTTCTCCCCGTATGCGTGGGTTTCCTCCAGGTGCTCCAGTTTTCTCCCACAGTCCAAAGACATGTAGGTTAGGTGCATTGGTGATCCTAAAATTGTCCCTAATGTGTGTGTGCCCTGCCCGTAATTTGTTCCTCCTTGTGCCCTATGCTGGCTGGGATTGGCTCCAGCGGACCACCGTGACCCTATGTTAGGATGTAGCGTGTTGGGTAATGTCTGACTGACTGATTTTGACCTGCGGTAAAAAAACAAAGCAAGCAGATTCTTTAGTTGATGCCAAAATTTCTCTAAAATAGTCAAATGTAACACTCACTGCCATGAATAACAGCAAACCCCTGAACTTGACGGAATTCTGCCTAAACTTTGAGGAGCTTTTTGGGATTAGCTGTCCAGCTGTGAACGTCAGATGCTTCATTGCTAGCTCTCAGTACCCTCTGTCTTGGACATGAGACCACTTTACTTCTGAATCATGGCAGGGGTCTTACATTGTGCCAAAATATTCATGTGACATGAGTGGTAAATATTGTACTTTTTTATTAATAAATTGTCCCATCTGGACTGAGGTACTTTAATTAAATTACATTAAATGTTGTATGTTCTCAGATGATTAGAGCAAATGCTCCACACCATAAAAGCAGCACCTCACTTCAGATATCCTGACACACTTTTGTTTTTGGTTGCTAAAAAGTTTTCTGATGACTAAAATGAGTTTTTCTGTGGGGGATTTTTAAAGATATTTTATTAACATGAGTTAGTCCTCCTTCCTCAGTGGTCATACATCATATTCATGTGTTATACTGAGAGGAACATATCAAAGATGTCCACTCTCCCCACTCTTGTTAGCACTCTCCCTTGAGCCTTTGTCTATAGCTGGACATCAAATTGTGAGATTTTTCTATTTCTATCTAAGTCTCTTCATGTCATGTCTTTCTGTGCAGATGATATTATATTAGTTTTCAGTAATGCTATGGCAGACATCAAACATGTGCTAAAATGAGTTTCCTTTGCTTCTCACAAGATTAACTGGATATAAATGAATCAAAACAAGACATGAAGAAGGGCTGTGGAACCACCATGTAATGTCCAGATTAGTATAGGATTTGAGATGATTGATCAAAAATACACATTCTAAACCTAAGCTGGTGCCGTTCTCCATCTGTGTCCGTTTTGTTTCTGATTGCACTGTTTACATCTTTTTTTAATCCACAATGTCTTTTCTTTGCTGGTCTATGATCATCAATCTCTTTTAAACATAAAGATTGACAATTGAGAAACCGTTTAATTACGATAGTACAAGTCAGAGTACCCACCCTCCATCTTTTCTGCTAGATGTACCGGCGTACTTGTGCCGTAAGCCCTGCCTATTGTCCTGAAGGAAGCATCACAGAAGAAGAGGAAACTGTGGTGGCCTACTCGTGGGGCTTAAATCTTACCTGCCGTCTTCTCTGGTGATTGATCCTCACTAAGTTTCAGCTTATGGTTTCATCTCATGGCGCTCCCTTGAACATTTGTATAAATGGATCTGGCCTGCTGTTTCAAGCCACCATATTCAGCTCCTCTGTTGGCGATTGCCATATTTCCACAGGGGTGGAGTGGATTCTCTGAACCTTCATCAACTGGGTTGTGTGCCCAAACTGTCTGGCGAATTTACTCAAATGAATATAGTTTTAGTAAGTGCTAGATACTTAGCTAACAAAACATTTATTTTAAAAGATTTCTTCACCTCACAAGGATTAGATTTTTGATTTTTGACTGAAACATGGCTACCTTTCTGTGAGTTAACCGCTTTCTCTGAATTTGCGTCTTTCTTAACTTCCTCAGTATCAGCAGTAGTGCTATTATAAGATGTTTCTGTCTCCCTCCCTCCCTTTACTCCTCTTTTAGTTTGTATTTCTTTTGAGGTTTTTCCTTTAAATATTCACAAAGCTCCAGAGCAGGGGTCTCAGAGCCAGAGGGTCTTCAGCTTTGAAGTGTTTTTGTGCTTTGGATTTCATGGCAGTTGTGATCAATCCAGTGTTGTAAGGTGGGTGTTTTGTCAAAGGTGAACTTCTTTTTTTTTTTGCTTTTGTTAATTTTATAATAATAAAAAAATAATCACAAAAAAATAACTTTTTTCATTTTCCGATTATAAATTCAGTGCTATCTCCAAACCTTTAACATACAACATGAGAATGAGAGGACAGTTGAACATCTGAAGTCCATAAAATGTGTGTGTGTGTGTGGAATGCCATGAAATCTCATGAAGATGACCTGAACCTCCATACCGTGATGGGCAAAGCAATTAGGTAAGGGAGGTCTGATGGGACGAAACTTTAATGGCAGCCTGCTTTTTACGTGGTGCTTACACCCAGAGGTGCATTTAGGACCAGGTAGGAGTCTTCTATGGTAGACACGACATTCAGTCCAGGCCTGTTGAATGTCCCACATTATGTGGTCAGAACAACATGTATTTGACTACTAGGCCAGCTGTCATACAACTAGAAAGAAGAGCAGAGAAGGACAGGGATGGACATGCACTGCTGATCTGTCACCTGTGTTTACTCCTTACAGTGCATGTGGACGAATGCTAGCCGGAGCTCAACCTAGAGGATGATCTTTCAGGACTTCAAGTTGGTAAGCATGTGTGGGCTTAAAACATTTATGGATCCTACAGGTGTGGCATCATGTGAAAAGAAGAAGGTGTCCCATACTTGAAGGAAGCTTATCATTTAGTTTTAGCTAAGCCCTAATTTTAGGACCATCATTTTACAGAACTACCCCCCAAAGCAAACCCCTAAACCCCGTGTGATCAGATACTGCTCAAGGCCTTCACTCACAGGTCACAGAACTAACAGCAGAGTCTAAACAGTGTGACAGATAGGGAGCGCTGTTGATCCCTGAACCCGCAGGCAACACGTTCAGACACCAGGTAAAATAAAGAAATGCATTTATTCTTTCCAATAATGTGCACAAAGCATCTCCACCTCCACTATACTCAATATTAAACAATAAATCAACAATAATTAATACAATAATAAATCCACCCTTCCTCCCAACTCGGCTCAGTCTGCTGGGGTTTCCCACAGTCCTTTTATAGTCCATGACCCGGAAGTGTTTCTGTCCTTCAGTCCATGATTCCATAGCACTTCCGGGTCAGCTGAAAACTTCTTCTTTTTTTATCCCGGAAGTATTTCATTCCTTCTGGCCCCACGATTATGAAGTACTTCCAGGCTATAATAAAAACACTTGTGCTTCCCTGCAGCGTTCCCTGGCGGCCCCCACGGTATCCAGAAGGGCTGTGAAGCTGAACTCCATTGACCAGGTTGCCCTACAGGAATTCGGGCCACCTCCATGTTGCAGGGAGGACTCCATCTGGCGGCATAGGGGTATTGGCCGGGATAAACTGCCAACCATATATCACAACAGTCATCTATGAAAGTTCAAGGCCTATCGTCTCATTCTACTCATTTGACCAGTTGTCTCCTTCTCTTGTAGACCAAAAGGACCAACCCAGACCAATCATTACCAAGAAAGAAGAACGTCAAAAAATGTTCAGTAATTTAAAATAAAAACAAATGTAATGCAGCAAATTAGCTGACTCCTTGTCCACTTGTCTGATTGTCCATCTTTGATTGTCTATTGATTTCTGTTGTCGTTGGTGACCTTTAAAAGAGCAGACTTTGTACTATGTAAAGTTCTGAACTCTGACTGGAGTGACTCAATTAGATTAGAAGAATTTAGAGAGGAAGCACAATTTAGAAACAGGAAAGAAATTGCTAACGCAACTCGGGCCAAGTCCATGTTTTTAAACACACGCTGGACCACTGCTTGTTTCAGGGATGCAAGGACAGTAGAAATGCTGAGTTATCAATAACATCAAAAGTCTCTCTTAAGAGGTGAGCTGGAATGACAACAAGAGGAGGCTGTGGGTTTCATAGTGGGTACAGTTTGGGCAAAAAAGGAAAGGTAAACAGAGTCAAACTGAGTAAAGACGGCATCACAAGTTGGGTACAACAAAGGAACTGTGGCAGATGATGTAAGAGATCCCATCTTATCAATTTTACCAAAAACAACCAGATACTCCTCACAGTGTCAGTGCCCACAGTACAGCTAAGATTGTCAGAATATGGAGTATAACATTTATAGTGTTAATCAAAACTCCAGGAGCCTCATGCATAACGCTGTGTGTAGAATTCACACTAAAACAAAAGCGAAAATGTGCATACGCACAAAAAAATCCAGATGCAAAAATCTGTGCGTTCGCCAATTTCCACATTCTTCCGCTCCATAAATCCCGGTCAGTGTAAAAAGTAACAAACGTGCACGCGCCTGCTGCCACTCCCCAACTCCTCCCAGAATTATGCCTCTTTGAATATTCAAATCAATATAAATAGCCCTTAAGTGCAGCGTTCTGTGAAAAGACAATGGCAAAAGCACCAGGGAAAAAAGAAGAATTTCAGCAAATACCAATTAGAAGCAAAGAAAAACGTACTATTTTTTGGTTTAAACAGTGGTGTAAACAACAAAAGGAAGCTGATCGAGTGACATAGAGTGTCAGAGAAACTCAAAAGTTCAAGTTTACAAAGTTGCACAGTGCCCCAAGAAAAAAGAAGTGGTCAGATATCAAAGTGTTGTAGCCCACCATCTGAGTGTCATATGGAAGCTTATTAGGGTACAGAGAAAAGAAAAAAATAGGCACACAGTGGGAAAAAAAGCTTGAAATGTCAACTTTAATCTCGAAATTTCCAATTTAATCACATAGTTTATTTTGTCATTAAAGTAGAACATCATAAACTTTATCTTAAAATTGTTTAATTTACTCAAATCCCATCGTAACTAAAGTAACACGTTAAATACTTTGTTTTGTGTTTGTTCTTCTATGTGCTCTATGTGTGTGAATCCTATGTGCTTCTTAAACGGGCTTTCTCTTCCTCCGACAGGACACAGAATCCATTACATTCATAATATTACAGCTCTCTGAATAATTTAAATACTAAGATGTATACTTGATATAATTTTCATAATGATAGGAATTAAAGCGTTTCTCAACCTTTAAGTATTTGCGACCTGAGTTTTCATAACAGTTTTAATTGCACCCCCCTAATCCTAATAAAATTTATTCCTATATTTTTGCTGCCAATACACCGCTACAAGTTTCAAATTTCCCTACAATTAGCGAAATTACGCCATATATGGCAACACTGCCCACCTCTTCTTATTTCTTGAGCTTTCACGGAAAGTTTCAATCTTTGCCGAATTTACTAGAAATGCACCTGCTAGTATAAATATGAACTTCGTCTCGCTGATGCCATATTTCAGTCTGGTTGTTTGACTTAAGTACTCGATAGTGTTCATAGCAACTCGAATATACATTGTAAAAACCAAACATTTTTAAGCTCACCACCATGGTTAAACTTTTAATTGGCCGCAAACGAGCATTGGACAACTGTGAAGCATCAACCAGCGCGGAGAAGAGCGTCGTTCCGAAGGTTAAATCAAGAAAATAGTCTGAATAGTATTTAAATCTAACTTTATATTTATTTTTCTAGTATCAGAATGTAGTTTAAGTTCATTTTTTTTGGTTTCAACAGATGTATTTTTCATATTTTCTGTTCTTGTTGTCTTTTTTTCATATCTTCGTGCCCCCTTTTTTGGCTTTTTTTTTTGAGAACCACCGAATTAAAGCATGTATTAAACATGGGGACACGGTGGCGCAGTGATAGTGATGAGCCGGTGCCCCGTCCAGAGATTGTTCCTCCCACAAGATGCTTGCTGCACCGTGTGCGACCTTCGATGAAATAATTTATTGCAGCAGTACTGTCTCTCAAATGTACTAACCCCTAATTTCTGTCCTTACTTTTCTTTCTCCAAGTAACTAATCGCCATACAATCAGCTCTGTAATAGATGTCAAGCCATCTGAAAGCTTAGAACGCCGAAATATCTTCGTAGTACATGTTTAATTATTCCATCCATCTATCCATCTGGGGTTGCACCAATCCCAGCAAGCATACAGAGCGAGGCAGGAACAATCCCTGAACGGGACACCTGCTCATCGCTGTGACACTGTGTCCTCACATGTTTAATTATTAACAATATAGATTATTTAAATGATGTTAACATTTTATCTGCATAATGTAATAAACATACTTTGCTGCATTTCATCTTAAAAATGATATCAACAGCTCCAAGAAGAGTGTGCTTGGAAATCTAAATCGACTTAGAAGCCAGTCATCATCATACAGTCATATGAAAAAGTTTGGGAACCCCTCTTAATTCTTTGGATTTTTGTTTATCATTGGCTGAGCTTTTCAAATTAGCAACTTCCTTTTAATATCTGACATGCCTTATGGACACAGGAGTATTTCAGCAGTGACATTAAGTTTATTGGGTTAACAGAAAATATGCAATATGCATCATAAAAAAATTAGACAGGTACATAAATGTGGGCACTCCAACAGAGATATGACATCAATACTTAGTTGAGCCTCCTTTTACAAATCTAACAGCCTCTGCACGCTGTCCTCCTATAGCCTCTGATGAGTGTCTGGATTCTGGATGGAGGTATTTTTGACCGTTCTTCCATTCAAAATCCCTCCAGTTCAGTTCAATTTGATGGCTGCCGAGCATGGACAGCCTGCTTCAAATCATCCCATAGATTTTCGATGATATTCATGTCAGGGGACTGTGATGGCCATTCCAGAACATTGTACTTCCCCCTTTGCCTTTGTAGATTTTGAACTGTGTTTTGGGTCATTGTCTTGTTGGAATATCCAACACCTGCGTAACTTGAAGTTTGTGACTGATGCTTGAACATTATCCTGAAGAATTTGTTGATATTGGGTTGAATTTATCTGACCCTCGACTTTAACAAGGGTCCCAGTCCCTGAACTAGCCACACAGCCCCACAGCATGATGGAACCTCCACCAAATTTGACACTAGGTAGCAGGTGTTTTTCTTGGAATGCGGTGTTCTTCTTCCGCCATGCAAACCGCTTTTTGTTCTGACCAAATAACTCAATTTTTGTCTCATCAGTCCGAAGCACTTTGTTCCAAAATGAATCTGGCTTGTCTAAATGAGCATTGGCATACAACAAGCGACTCTGTTTGTGGCGTGAGTGCAGAAAGGGCTTCTTTCTCATCACCCTGCCATACAGATGTTCTTTGTGCAAATTGTGCTGAATTGTAGAACAATGTACAGATACACCATCTGCAGCAAGATGTTCTTGCAGGTCTTTGGAGATGATCTGTGGGTTGTCTGTAGCCATTCTCACAATCCTGCCCATATGCTGCTCCTGTATTTTTCTTGGCCTGCCAGACCTGTTGGGTTTAACAGCAACTGTGCCTGTGGCCTTCCATTTCCTGATTCCATTCCTTACAGTTGAAACTGACAGTTTAAACCTCTGAGATGGCTTTTTGTAGCCTTCACCTAAACCATGAGACTCAACAATCTTTGTTTTCAGATCTTTTGAGAGTTGCTTTGAGGATCCCATGCTGTCACTCTTCAGAGGAGAGTCAAAGGGAAGCACAACTTGCAATTGACCACCTTACAGTAAATACCTTTTCTCATGACTGGACATACCTGTCTATGAAGTTCAAGGCTTAACGAGCTAATCCAACAAATTTGGTGTTACAAGTAATCAGCATTGAGCAGTGACAGGCATTCAAATCAGCAAAATGACAAGGGGACCCACATTTTTGCACAGCCAGTTTTTCACATTTGATTTAATTTCACACAACTAAATACTGCTTCACTAAAAATCGTTGTTCAGAAAGTACTCCGATGTTCCTAGGAAATGAAAGACATACCACTGTTATCTTTTTTGTTGAAAGTAGAGTCAATTATTATGCAGGCTGAGAGGGGTTCCCAAACTCTTTCATATGACTGTATGTAAATATGCGCTTTATAAAGTGGTTCAGGTTGTGTAATATATAACTGTATCGCAAGTTTACAGTGAGGTGATTGTACTTATAAGTACAAACAGTTCTACCAGAAGCACTTGATGGACTGATTGAGTGCGTTTAGAGCTCTTGGGATGAAACTGTTTTTGAACTGCAATGTCCCTACAGGAAAGGTTCTGAAGCGTTTGCCGTATGGGAGCAGTTCAATAGACTGTGCGCCTGGCTAAGGCAGCGTGTGCTTGATGCAGTATACTGATAATCCTCTTTCTGATCAGCTGCTGTAGAGCTGTGATTCCATACTCAGTGGGTTAAATACTCCAAGTGGTGCACTGAGCGTTACAACAATAAAGCAGTGATGGTATTTGAAATACTTTGGGCATTCTAACCACCGTTATATATTTACGGGTTGATCAAATCCAAATCCTGATACAATAGGTGCCTTAAACAATATGTGGTTAATTTCAGTGTATCTGATAAAGCCGCGTCAGTTATGTGGATCTAAAAAAGAAAGAGAAACCACACAGAAACAAAAGCACTGATTTGACACTTGGTGCCGCCATTTTGCAAAACCGAGCAGAGAACTTGCGTACACCAGGAATTGAGCTAGCATGAAAATGTGCGTGGCTTTACGCCAAGTTTAGTTTTTATACATCGCGATATCAATGTGGAAATTGGCATACGCAACATTTTTTTGCGTATGCACCATTTATACATGAGACGCCAAGTGTCTGATCATTTTGGAAATATCAGACATGGGTTTTGTCTCGGCTAATTTGACAGCCTGCTGGATTTCAGACCGACGGGTTTTCAGAATATCATAAGATGTCTGTCATTTATCTTTTTCTGACACTCCTTCCTAACAGCCAAGATAGAGTCGTTAAACCAGGGATGGGCTTCACATATGGACTGTCTGATTTTCACAAGTGTGGAAGTGCATGTAGAATTAAACTGTGCTGTGTTTTGGGGTTATCTCTGGACACACAGCAGACATCTGAACACAATTTTTTAAAACTGTATTTCAAAAGTGAAATATACTTTAGTAGGAAGTGTGCAACATTTAAAGCCATTTATAGAAACAATAGCCACCCCAACCCCCCATAAAACTCTTCACATGCTAACAAAGCTGCAATCAGCAGGAGGTAAACAAGGGTGGTACAGTGAAGGACGCAAATCAGTCACAGGATACAAGATGGTCACAAAGCAAACAACAAACCATAGGAACTGTGTGCAGTGTAAAGATGTCACAAATGTGGTAAGTAAAGATACATTAAGTAAAGGTACAGGTCTCTTTCTCCCATTAACACTAGAATCCCTGTAACCTGTGAAAATATTCATAATGCCATGCCACCTTGATTGTACTCGCAGCTCGTCATCACTGCACTAACTGCGCCACTGATAAGCCCCTTTATTTTACAAATGTGTCAATCAGCTGCAGGCAGGCAGCCTGTTATCTCATCCCCAAGTGAGGCAGCTGAAGTCAGAGACAAAATTCTCAGAGCTCAAGTCTCTTTATCTGGGAGTGAAATGCCTGAAATTGTACAGGAAAGTAATATATTGTTATTTGAAATACATTCATTTCATGGGTGTTCCGTGTCTACACGTATAACGATCTATGTAAATGTAGTATGACAGGAAATGTGAGGCAAAAAATGTTGAACACATACCTAAAATATATATTTTTTAATATGTTATAGCAATAACAAAAAATTATGATGTGAAGTGTATAATATGTGAAGACTGAAGTCCAAATATCAAATAAACACTTTCACAAAAGGTAAAACAAAACAAGTGTGCTTTTATACAAGAATAAAACTGAAGAAAAAAAAATTGTTCACTTTACACATTGCTGTCAATGTGTGAAAACTGAAACCCAAATATCAATTGATACGAAGTAAAGACGTCTACACAGATGTGTGTGTTTGCGCGTTTCACAGTGGACACCCTGCTGTCTCACAGAAATTTTTTTGGCTGGTCAGGGTTAAGAACTGCTGCTTCGTAATTCAGGACGTTGCTGGTTCGATCTTGGGTCCTTCCTGCATTTAGCACTTTGAGCTGCTATTATTATTACTACTATATATAAAAAACATACATTTGATTTGAGCCTTAACGTATGTGTAAAATTATGATACTTGTAAAAGTTAAGAATTTTTATTCTGTTTTATTCTCTGATTCATGTTCACACTCCATGGAGGAGCCTACTCAGGTGTCCACTACAGAGGTTGTACACATCAAGAAGAGGTAGTGATATGTGGGTAATGGTCACATGTTAGTCCAGTATAAATATTGCATACCGTCCATGGGTATGAAGTCCAAGGCTGAGATGGTAGTCAAGAAGGAGGAGTTCCTAGCTGGTCATTTCTAAACTAACCCTCAAAAAAGGGGACTTACTTAATAGAAACACTGGTGCACAGGTTTCAGTGGATCAGATCTTGGCCAGAGTGGCAGTTCATCCTTTTGTCATGAGAAGACTATATGCAGTAGGAGATAAACTAGAAGAATTGATTTTCAAACACAAAAACAAATTCATGACAACAGTACGTTTAAGGGGATGTCACAAATAGAGCTGGCAGGTTTAAATGTCTTGGAATGAACTGAGCTTGTCTCTACACATCTTGACTGTCATCAAGATGGCTTACTAACCAACCCCTTTCAGATATCTCTAAAAATCCTGATGTCTCCCTTTTTGATCAGCAATGTCTACATGTGCTCAACAGAGTCCATCCTCACTGACTGCACACCATCCTGGTACAGCACCATTTCAGCCCAGAGCACTACAGAGGGTGGTAAAGTTGGTACAGACTGTTGATGGTCACAGCTTATTTTTGTTCAGGACATAAGAGACTAACTTAGAAAGGCAAACAGTGTTATTGTAGACCTCAGCCGTATTGCACAGTCACTGTTCTCCCACCTCTGTTCTGTCAGATGGTACAGGACCACCATCAGCACTTGCACCAGGTTTAGGGACAGGCTACTTAACATCTGCCCACACTTAGAAGTCCATGAGTGTTTCTCACATCTACATCTGATGTTGTATTTACCGTATGGTGTTGAATTCATTATGTTTGTTGTACTCTCCATCTTCTTATTAGGTTTCTAAGATTACTGTTAATGCGATTCAGAGAAATCCCATTTCCTATTTAAAATTTGGGTTTAACTCCATCACCATCCCATCTGGAGAGTCATCAGATAAACCATCATGTAGTCGCCACTTGAAGATCGTGAAGCATCTAAAGGACTAACAGACACTCAACATTATTATGTAAGGAGAACAAATTATACAGAAATGTTTAGTAGTTTCTTAGATGGTAACTTTGATTTATTTTAAGTAGAGCAGGGCATCCTTTACACATTGTATTATTATGGGAAGACTGGATATGTTATGTTAAATAAGATGAAATGACGAGTGAGTAGTGTGGTGGAAAACATCTCAGCAGCTTTTCTAAAAACACAATGAATTCTAATCCAAATAGTCCTGTCAGCAGTTGGGAGTAACCGCAATTCTAGTACTGTCAGACATTTTTCTTACCAGTATGGTCTAAGGAGGTTGAGAGCATGACAGTCCTAAAACATGTTGTAGCACGGGTGCTGAGTGTCAAAATGGATTGTTTGCTCTTTACATGGCCCTTATATGTAGCTACAAGAGCCTATAGCTGTATTTGTGACCAGGCCAGTGGACCATAGCAGATGGAGAAGTGGTGGTGACGATGCAGAGGTAGCATCTCCTTCCTGTACTGATGATGCAAACAGCATTCCAGATCCTAGATCTCAGCCTTAAGACTCTCCTGCAATTCATCAGATGAGCCCTGCAATACCATTTTAGGTGTCTGCGGTAATGGCGCTTTGTTAAATTGGACACAAAGTCTTTTCCTCATCCCACTTCTAACACCAATGTAGAGCTGGCACTGAATGTGGATCCTTTACTCTTAACATGGCTCTTTTAGGTAGTTATCCTTAAAAGAACCTCTTGCTGTTGTTGCACTAGTAGGTATTCTTTTGTAACTTTGGCAGGCTTGTCGTTTTTAAAATGCTCCTTAGCTACGGGCTCTGAAGCAGCTCCTTTACATAATGGACTACCAGCCCATCTTGGTGGTGACTCATCTTTTGGCTAATGCAAAATATCAACATTGTTAAAATGGAAACAGGTGCCTGATGACATGTGGGGTCTTCTCCTGGATGCATTTTATTTTTTTCTTGAATTTCACAATGATTCACACAGACTGGTGTATATTTTGTTAATTGCAGAGTTCCGCTCATTACTTGGAATTATGATGGACAGATCCTGTTTAAGTCCAATGTAAGTCTCATAAGGGTGTCACCAGCACAACATGAAGCTAATATTCTCTCTTGAGCTGGCATTGAAATTACGAGTTGCCATCTCTAGCACTGCTAAATGAAAATTCCTTGCATCCAGGGACAGATACAGTATGTCCACCTAGCCTGTGACATGGCTTTCTTGCTCAGCTGCCCTCGCTCTTAGTCAGGATACCTGTGCTGCCAGTTATGTTTGGTGAGCTTCATGAAAGAAAGTGACAGAATGTAGAAAAACTCCTGTACAGGAGATACTGTAACCTGTTGAAGAGATGGATTTAAGGCGAATGGCCTTAAGTTTGAAAGTCTTGTCATGTTAAACAGAAGTGCAGTGCATTCTGGGACAGCTGAAATTATTTTTTGAGTAAGCAAGTCAGGCTTTGATTCCCATGAGAAAATAACCTTAAGCTTGTGATAATGATGTACTAACAGTAATGGTTCTGAGAAACTGAAACGTGTCATGGTGTGCTCCGCTAACAAAGATGAAAATAAGCAAGTCAGGCGCTCATTTTGGACAGAAGGGAGAAGAGTGGCTGCCTTTTATTTGACTGTTTCAAAAAGAGTTGTCAGTTCAAAAATGGGACTTTCTGTCAGTTCAGTTGTTGTCTTTCTCGCACATTTCTAAAGAGCTCCTGCCTCTACCGTGTTACTCAGTATCCTTTGCAGATCATGTAAACCATCTCAGACAAGTCCTCAGTCGCATGAGAAAACACGGCATTAAACTAAGACCCACCAAGTGTGAGTTGTTTAAAAGAGAGGTTCGCTACCTCTGGTCTCCAACTGGTGTCTGGAGAGGGAGTGAAGATCGACATCCTGGAGCTGGAAGTGGTGCTGGCACTGAAAGCCAAACAGCCTCGTACAGTTGGAGATGTCAAGTTCCTGCTGGGGTTTCTTGGATATTATTGCTCCTTCATCCAAGACTTCTCTCGGATGGCACGGCCACTGTTTCAACTGCTGCAAACACCTGCTGACATGGGAAAAGGTAACACTCACCACCAGCCATGCAAAAGTAAAGGTAGAACTAGGAAGGGCGATAAAGGCCAGTTGCCATCAAAGACATCTATCAAGTGGACAGCTGAGCACAGGGGTGTAGTAGCCCAGCTAGTGGACATGCTGCTAAATCCCCCTATTCTAGCCTACCCAAACTTTGACCTTCCATTCATACTGCACACGGATGCGTCCAACAATGGTTTAGGATCAGTGTTATACCAACATCAGGACAACAAGCGTGTTATTGGGTATGGCTCAAGAACTCTGACACCTGCTGAGAAAAATGACCACCTTCATTCCACTAAACTCAAGTTCTTGGCACTCAAGTGGGCTATCTGTGATAAGTTTCGGGACTATTTGTACTAATGCTCCACTCCAACATTTACATTATACACAGATAACAACCCATTGACTTACGTCCTGAGTACTGCACGCCTAAATGCTATTGGACACAGGTGGGTTGGCGAACTGGTCGACTTTAAATTTGATATCAAATACCGGCCAGGGAAGATGAACACAGACGCTGATATGCTGTCAAGGTGCCCTGTGAAACTAAAGGACAGAATCAAAGAACACACAGAAAGTGTACCACCAGAGGTTGTGTCTGCAGTATGGCAAGGGAGCAAAGCAGCTCAAGAGAATGATGTGCCTTGGGTGGCAGCTTTGCAGCTGGATGGTGAGAATGCAGATGCTGTGCCACTTGATAGCATTTCCAGTGTCACACCAGAAAACATCAGAGCTGCACAACAAGAAGATCCAGCCATCAAAGAAGTTGTCCATTTGAAACTTCAAAACTGGATTCCTAATGAAAAAGAAAAGAGAAACATGAGGAAAGAGTCAAAGAGACTGCTATATGAATGGAAAAAACTAGAGGTGGATGATGGGATCCTCTATCGACAGACTGAACAACACAGGCAGCTTGTCCTTCCTGAGAAACTGAAACCCATGGTGCTCAAAACCCTGCACAATGACATGGGCCATGTTGGCTCTGAGAAAGTAGTTCATCTTACACGAGAGAGGTTCTATTGGCCCAACCTGCAGCAGGAGATAGAGGACTATGTTAATAAAAGATGCGCCTGTATTAAACAGAAACGTCCCAATCTTCCACAGAGAGCTACTGTGGGACACATCTCCACAAGCAGTCTATTTGAGCTGATATGCATCGACTCCCTCCACCTTGAGCAAAGTGAAGGTTATGAGTACATCCTTGTTCTTATCGACAACTTTACACGCTTTGCTCAAGCGTACCCAACAAGGAACAAATCAGGGAAGACAGCTGCAGATGAGATCTTCCAGGACTTCATCCCTTATTTTGGATATCCTCAGAAACTCCTCCATGATCAGGGAAAGGTGTTTGAGAACAGTTTGTTCAGCAGGTTGGAGCAGCTGGCTGGTATTGGTCATTCACGCACCACGCCATACCATCCATAAGGTAACCCCGTCAAGAGATTGAAGCGCACACTCATTCAGATGCTGCACACTCTGGAAGAGGAGAAAAAAGAGCCAGTGGAAAGATTACCTACCTCATGTTGTGCATGCCTACAACTGCACACGGCATGAAGCCACCGGGTTTTCTCCATTTTTCCTCTTATATGGTCGACCTCCACACTTACTTGTTGATCTACTGTTCCAACACAAAAGAAATTCTGAGACAACTGACCAACAGACATATGCACAGAAATGGGCAAAGAGGATGCATACTGCATATGAAATTGCAACAAACAACAGCAAGAAATCCTCAGCTAAAAAGAACAGTCAATATGATCGAGCTGTCAGGGGTGCCGTTCTTCAGCCAGGTGACCGAGTGCTGGTGAAAAACATGACAGAGAGAGGTGGACCTGGCAAACTGCGGGCTTACTGGGAGCAAATAGTGTACCGTGTTATGGAGAGAGTTGATGACAGACTAGTTTACAAAATACAGCCTGAGAAAGGTTTCAAAACACTGCGTGTGGTTCACAGGAACCTACTGCTGCCAGTTAATGACCTGCCACTGGAAGAAACACACCTGGCACCATGTCAGAAAAGGAAACAAAACTCAAAAAGAGAGAAACAGTCTATTAACAACATGCAGGAACCAAACACAGACAGTTCTGATGAAGAGTACACTTACCACCACAACCTCCATAGCCAGATTCCATGCTACAGGTTGGTGAGACCTGAACAGACAGAACATCACCAATCTGTGCAACCTCCTGTGATTGAGTAGAGACTAAAAGCCACAGCCCATGAGTTTCACCCCTTGATCAGTGATGAAACTAAAAAACAGGATTACGTGGGGAATGCACCACAGGCACAGGACCGGTTGGGAGAGGCTTCTGTAGTGGTGGGTGAACATCAAATGGATGAAGAGGAGAGTGCACAAGAGGGCCCAGAAGCAGAAGAGGATGGAAACCAAGTTGAGGCAGAAACAGTCAGAAGATCTCAACGGACAGCAAGGCCTAGAGAGATGATCACTTATAACACACTAGGACAGCCATCTTATCAGCAGTGGAATGCTGGGGTGAACTCTCTTCTGCCAAGCCACCCTCTCCCAAGTTTTCTTAGAGGTGTTCCACTACCATACGTCACACAAATGTACCCCTATGACTATAACTGCTTAACCCAGGCATATTAACATGACACAGACTCTTTCACATTCCTTACCATACAGATGTCAGGAGACATTAAAAAAAACAGGGGAGAGTGTAAAAGGTTAAAAATGTTTGTGCATAAAATAAATAGCATGCAGTAAAAACTGTAAAAAAAAAAAAGATAAGTATAAAGTTAATTGCATCACAGTTCATAAAGGTATTACAAGTGTTAAAATTAGACACCCCAATATTTTTTTATTTTTTTGCTAATATTTTCTAGTGTTTTGAATATCAAATTCACGGTGCCTGGTGTTCTGCTGTGAACACTGTTACAAGGAAAATACCCAAACTGGTCACTAGATGGCGCTATCGCTAGCGAGGAACCCTAAAACACCACAGAGGCAAACGCGGCAGATTAAATCCTGTAGCTAAGCTGAACGCAAGATAAAGTTTGTGTCTCTTTGTTTCTAACTACAGGTGGGTTAATATTCCTCCAAACAAGATGTAATACTCCTGAGTAAGACATAAGAGTGTTGTGAAGCTACATATATAATGTACAAAGCTAGGAGTTAAATATTTTTGGTGTAATTTGATGAAAATAAGATGTTTAGCTATACACGGTGAAGCTAAAGCCACAAGGGTTATTTTCACATTAAGCTCCAGACGCGTTAAAGGGCTGATACACATCTTGTCTTGGTTTACGTAGAATGTACAATAAATGTGTGTTGGGTGAACTATCGATGTCCGCCTGTCTGTGTCCGGGCCATGCTCCACACAGTCTACATTTACCTGAAATACCCCACACTGTTGTTAAAATACGACATTAAAAGGCAGAAAACACTGAAACAGTTTGAAGAATTAAAAATGCATATGGTCGGCTGATGCACCTTGAAGGACTCTAGAACTCATCTCCACTTAGATACAGCACTGCTTCATATACAGCATAGAAGGTACTGAGCCTGAACTACTGAAGCCACTGGAGCTTAAAACGATTATTGTGTATCTCAGTGTCTTAGAATCACATCTCAGGAAACAATTAAGAAAATCAACTAATAAAGAGAAGTTAATTAAATAACAGAAAGAGAAAAAGAACAAAAGAAACTGTGAGTGAAAGTGAGGTCCCAGGGTCTGGTGGGGTCTTATCGGAGGTTCATGCCTTATAGCTTGGGGATGGCTACACCCTTTGCTGAAGTGATGAGACAGCGGGCACAGACAGGCTGTAATTTGGACTGTTCAGCTAGAGGCCTCTTTCTAAACCTTTAAGACAGATTCAGGTATCTCCGCTGAAGGCTCTCAAATTTCCTAGATGGACATGCGTGAAAAATGACAGCGAACAGTGTTGTCCTGGAGCTTTGAAGGTGTAGACTTCCTTACTGTGCACATCAGCTGCCAATCACCACCCTGAAAGGCTGTGCTGCCACAATGGGGAGGGTGGGTATTGTCACAGTTCAACCAGATGAGACAAGAACCATGCAGTAGAGACCAAGAGTGCCCTCCACCATAAGGAGAGTTCTCTGTTCTAACCCCAAAATGACGACATAGAACTGTACACGACATTGGACATCATCCTTAAAGGCTTGGTCTCATAAAACTGTTCATCAGAACTCTAAGTAGCAAGTCAAAAAGCCAGCTAAAGACCACCTTTGTCATGTTTGGTTGTGTCTGTGTAACAGGCTTAAGACTGGGTCAGGTAAACTTTTCACAAGCCTTCTATTACCCAACACTATGCATCTAAGGAGGCCGAGCTGACTGTGACATCAGGTGGTTACAATTCTGAACCGAAAAGCCAAGAAAATCTGTAAATCTGGAGACCATCCAGCATCTTTAATATGGACTTTAGTATGTAATAAATAAATAATATATACTGAAGTGAGTTAAACTTTAACAGGCACCCTGGGACAGTGCAGCTAGTTTGTCAGTGTGTGTCATGTTGTCACATTGTGATCTTCACTCTCTGGGCTCCTGTCACACATTAACTGTTCATCCTCAGTGACTCCTCAGATGTTCTCTCTGTCAGCTCTCAGCTTTCTCCTGAAATCTCCTCCTCCTCCTCCTCCTCCTCCTCCTCCTCCTCCTTCTTCTCACTGAGCACAGACAAACTTTCACTTTCGTTTCTTCACAAGTCACTTCCTTGTTTGCCTGACTGATTCTCTCTGCCTGTTTCTCCTCAGACTGACGATGGCTGAAGCCCAGCTGTTTGTATCACAGGACGAGTTCACCTGCTCGGTGTGTCTGGACATCCTGACTGACCCCGTCTCCATCCCCTGTGGTCATAGTTTCTGTCTGAAGTGCCTCACGGACTGCTGGGATCAGAGCCAAGAGTTCAGCTGTCCTCAGTGCAGACACACCTTCATCCCAAGGCCTGCACTGCACAGAAACACTCTGTTGAATGAACTCGTCAAGAAACTAAAGAAGACAGGACTCAGTTCTTCTTCATCTCAGAATTATGCTGGCCCTGGAGACGTAGAGTGTGACGCCTGTACTGGAAACAAGTTCAGAGCGGTGAAGTCCTGTCTAACCTGCATGATCTCCTTCTGTCAAACTCACCTGCAGCCTCACTATGAAGGAGCTGCTTGGAAGGACCACAAGCTGACTGATCCTGATGGAAATCTGAGGAGAAAACTCTGTGCAAAACATCAGGAAAGTCTGAAAATATTTTGCAAAACTGATGATTCGTGTATCTGCATGATGTGTGTGGTGACTGGACATACAGGTCATAAAATAGTGGAGCTGGAGACGGAAAAAGAAGAAAAAGAGGTGAGTGGGATTTGGTGTTTAATTGAAACAAATTAAATAACAAGAGTTAAGGGATTTGTAAATGCAGTGTAACAGAGAAATCTCTTCATCCATCTTATAAAACTGATTTTCCAAGGACTCAGAGTAGTGTGCTGAAGTCTATCCTGGTGAAACCTTGGGCAGGGCATGAAACAGTCCAGGATGGGATACCAGGCATTACTCATGAACAGCCGAGCGAGTTCATTACGCCAACCTGAGTATTTCTGTGCTCTAATCAGTTTGTCTTTTGAGTATCTAATGCTGTGGTGGACAAACTACAGAAACTACAGAACTGGTCCCTGGCAGGGGTATGAGCGGCATGTGGGCTACTCACAGAAATATCTAACATTCCAGCCCTCTTAAGGTGTGTTTAACAGGATCATGTTACAGCAAGCATAAGCATAGAAAGTCACCATACAGTGTCATTAAAAACGTCATTCAATACCCCAAGCTTTTACCAAATGAATGGAGACACTCCAGGGTGCTGCCACATACACAGTAAGTGTGTTTAGCTGTTTACTTCCATTGTCTTCTTTGTGCATTTTTAACAATTTGAGTGTGCATGTGGAAGGTTGCCGGTTCAAATCCCATAAATGCCAAAAGGGACTTTACTCTATTGGGCCCTTAAACTGCAATTGCTGAGCGCTTTGAGTAGTGAGAAAAACGCTATAGCTTCCCGGGTCCTCCCTGCGTGGAGTTTGCATGTTCTCCCTGTGTCTGCATGGGTTTCCTCCCACAGTCCAAAGACATGCAGGTCAGGTGTATTGGTGATCCTAAACTGGTCCTAGTGTGTGCTTGGTGTGTGAGTGTGTTTGTGTGTGTCCTACGGTGGGTTGGCACCCTGCCCGGAATTGGTTCCTGCCTTGCTCCCTGTGTTGGCTGGGATTGGCTCCAGCAGACACCCGTGACCCTGTTTTCAGATTCAGAGGGTTGGAAAATGGATGAATGGATGGAAAAGCGCTATATAAATGCAAACAATTTTTATTATTTATTATCTCATTCAATGGATGAATGGATGGAAAAGCGCTATATATAAATGCAAACAATTTTTTTTATTATTTATTATCTCAGGCCCCCCTCCTCAAACCGCCACCTTACCGTGGTGGAGGGGTTTGCGTGTCCCAATGATCCTAGGAGCTCTGTTGTCCGGGGCTTTATGCCCCTGGTAGGGCCACCCAAGGCAAACTGGTCCTAGGTGAGGGATGAGACAAAGAGCGGTTATACAAACCTCCTATGACGAATAAAAAATTTGGACGGCGTTTTCCCTCGCCTGGACGCGGGTCACCGGGGCCCCCTTCTGGAGCCAGACCTGGAGGTGGGGCTCGATGGCGAGCGCCTGGTGGCCGAGCTTGCACCCATGGGGCTCGGCCGGGCACAGCCCGAAGAGGCAACGTGGGTCCCCCTTCCCATGGGCTCACCACCTATGGGAGGGGCCAAGGAGGTCGAGTGCAGTGTGAGTTGGGTGGTGGCCGAAGGCGGGGACCTTGGCGGTCCGATCCTCGGCTACAGAAGCTGGCTCTTGGGACGTGGAATGTCACCTCTCTGAAGGGGAAGGAGCCTGAGTTAGTGCGCGAAGTTGAGAGGTTCCGGCTAGATATAGTCGGACTCACCTCGACGCACAGCTTGGACTCTGGAACCAATCTCCTTGAGAGGGGCTGGACTCTCTACCACTCTGGAGTTGCCCCCGGTGAGAGGCGCCGAGCGGGTGTGGGTATACTTATTGCCCCCCAACTTGGAGCCTGTACATTGGGGTTTACCCCGGTGGACGAGAGGGTAGCCTCCCTCCGCCTTCGGGTGGGGGGACGGGTCCTAACTGTTGTTTGTGCATATGCACCGAACAGCAGTTCAGAGTACCCACCCTTTTTGGAGTCCCTGGAGGGTGTGCTAGAGGGCATACCTTCTGGGGACTCCCTCGTACTGCTGGGAGACTTCAATGCTCACGTGGGCAATGACGGTGAGACCTGGAAGGGCGTGATTGGGAGGAATGGCCACCCCGATCTGAACCCGAGTGGTGTTTTGTTATTGGACTTCTGTGCTCGTCACGGATTGTCCATAACGAACACCATGTTCAAGCATAGGGGTGTTCATATGTGCACTTGGCACCAGGACACCCTAGGCCTCAGTTCGATGATCGACATTGTGGTCGTGTCGTCGGACTTGCGGCCACATGTCTTGGACACTCGGGTGAAGAGAGCTGTCAACTGATCACCACCTGGTGGTGAGTTGGCTTCGATGGTGGGGGAGGATGCCGGTCAGGCCTGGTAGGCGCAAACGTGTTGTGAGGGTCTGCTGGGAACGTCTGGCAGAGCCCCCTGTCAGAAGTAGCTTCAACTCCCACCTCCGGCAGAACTTCGACCATGTCCCGAGGGAGGTGGGGGACATTGAGTCCGAATGGGCCATGTTCCGTGCCTCTATTGTTGAGGCGGCTGACCAGAGCTGTGGCCGTAATGTGGTCGGTGCCTGTCGTGGCGGCAATCCCCGAACCCGTTGGTGGACACCGGCGGTGAGGGATGCCGTCAAGCTGAAGAAGGAGTCCTATCGGTCCCTTTTGTCCTGTGGGACCCTGGAGGCAGCTAATAGGTACCGGCAGGCAAAGCGGAATGCAGCTTCGGTGGTTGCTGAGGCAAAAACTCGGGCATGGGAGGAGTTTGGGGAGGCCATGGAGAATGACTTTCGGACGGCTTCGAGGAGATTCTGGTCCACCGTCCGGCGTCTCAGGAGGGGGAAGCAGTGCGGTGTCAACACTGTATATGGTGGGGATGGTGCGCTGCTGACCTCGACTCGGGACGTTGTGGGTCAGTGGGGGGAGTACTTCGAAGACCTCCTCAATCCCATTAACATGCCTTCCAATGAGGAAGCAGAGCCTGGGGACTCAGAGGTGGGCTCCCCCATCTCTGAGACTGAGGTCACCGAGGTGGTCAAAAAACTCCTTGGTGGCAGGGCCCCGGGGGTGGATGAGATACGCCCAGAGTTCCTAAAGGCTCTGGATGTTGTAGGGCTGTCTTGGTTAACACGTCTCTACAACATCGCATGGACATCAGGGACAGTGCCTCTGGATTGGCAGACCGGGTCCCCCTCTTTAAGAAGGGGGACCGGAGGGTGTGTTCTAACTACAGAGGGATCACACTCCTCAGCCTCCCTGGAAAAGTCTATTCTGGGGTTCTGGAGAGGAGGGTCCGTCAGATAGTCGAACCTCGGATTCAGGAGGAACAGTGTGGTTTTCGTCCTGGTCGCGGAACAGTGGACCAACTCTACACCCTTAGCAGGGTCCTGGAGGGTGCATGGGAGTTCGCCCAACCAGTCTACATGTGTTTTGTGGACTTGGAAAAGGCGTTCGACCGTGTTCTTCGGGGAATCCTGTGGGGGGTGCTCCGGGAGTATGGGGTACATGACACCCTGATAAGGGCTGTTCGGTCCCTGTACAACTGGTGTCAGAGCTTGGTCCGCATTGCCGGCAGTAAGTCGAACCCGTTTCCAGTGAGAGTTGGACTCCGCCAGGGTTGCCCATTGTCACTGATTCTGTTCATAACTTTTATGGACAGAATTTCTAGGCGCAGCCAGGGTGTTGAGGGGGTCCGGTTTGGTGGACTCAGGATTGGGTCACTGCTTTTTGCAGATGATGTTGTCCTGTTTGCTTCATCAGGTCGTAATCTTCAGCTCTCTCTGGATCGGTTCGCAGCTGAGTGTGAAGCGGCTGGGATGGGAATCAGCACCTCCAAATCCGAGACCATGGTCCTCAGCCGGAAAAGGGTGGAGTGCCCTCTCAGGGTTGGGAGCGAGATCCTGCCTCAAGTGGAGGAGTTCAAGTATCTTGGGGTCTTGTTCACGAGTCAGGGAAGAATGGAGCGTGAGATCGACAGGCGGATCGGTGCGGCATCCGCAGTAATGCGGGCTCTGCATCGGTCTGTCGTGGTGAAAAAGGAGCTGAGCCATAAGACAAAGCTCTCAATTTACGGATCGATCTATGTTCCTACCCTCACCTATGGTCATGAACTATGGGTAGTGACCGAAAGAATGAGATTGCGAATACAAGCGGCTGAAATGAGTTTCCTCCGCAGGGTGTCTGGGCTGTCCCTTAAAGATAGGGTGAGAAGCTCAGTCATCCGGGAGGGGCTCAGAGTAGAGCCGCTGCTCCTCCGCATCGAGAGGAGTCAGTTGAGGTGGCTCGGGCATCTGATCAGGATGCCTCCTGGACGCCTCCCTGGTGAGGTGTTCCGGGCACGTCTAACCGGGAGGAGGCCCCGGGGAAGACCCAGGACACGCTGGAGGGACTATGTCTCTCGGCTGGCCTGGGAACGCCTCGGGATTCTCCCGGAAGAGCAAGAAGAAGTGGCCGGGGAGAGGGAAGTCTGGGCATCTCTGTTCAAGCTGCTGCCCCTGCGACCCGACCTCGGATAAGCGGAAGAGGATGGATGGATGGATGGATTATCTCAGGCCTTTTAAAGAGACACGCCATAGTGACATGTCTAGCAAACGATACTGCACTACAGAACCAAGTCTGAGATTCTTACAATGAATTTGGCCCAAATATTTCAATGTAAGTGGCACAGTGGTAGCGCTGCTGCCTTGCAGTTAGGAGACCTGGGTTCGCTTCCCAGGTCCTCCCTGCGTGGAGTTTGCATGTTCTTCCCGTGTCTGCGTGGGTTTCCTCCCACAGTCCAAAGACATGCAGGTGAGGTGCATTGGCGATTCTAAATTGTCCCAGTGTGTGGGTGTGTGTGTGTAAGCCCTGTGGTGGGCTGGCGCCCTGCCCTGGGTTTGTTTCCTACCTTGCGCCCTGTGCTGGCTGGGATCGGCTCCAGCAGACCCCCGTGACCCTGTAGTTAGGATATAGCGGGTTGGATAATGGATGGATGGTTGGATGGATATTTCAATGTAGCATTGCTGTATAGATATCCATCCATCCATTATCCAACCCGCTGAACCTGAACACAGGGTCACGGGGCTCTGCTGGAGCCAATCCCAGCCAACACAGGGCACAAGGCAGGAACCAATCCCGGGCAGGGTGCCAACCCACTGCAGGCTATATAGATATTCTCATTGTAATTTAAAATAAGTAATTGTGCACTTAATTAGTGATTATTTGTGATCATTAAGTGCAGTAGAATTGATATTTTGAATGTTAACACCCTGGTTATACCAGCTAATGTCTGATTTTCAGATGAACTTTGACCTTCACCAGAGTGATAAAAGCCCACCAAGCCCGGCAGGTGTGTAAATAACTTGTGAAGATGTCCGTTTGACCATCAGTGCCAGGGGTGTCCAGCTCCAGTCCACGAGCACTACGGTGGCTGCAGGGTTTCATTCTCACTCTTTTCTAAATCAGTTACCAGTTTGTGCTGCTAATTAACTTCTTTTTTCTTCATTTTAAATGACTTGTTATTTAAGACTCAGACCCCTCAATTGTTTCTGTTTCCCTTAATTAGAAGCTAAACATAATGGGATACAAAATGGGCCAACACATAACCAGCTCCCTGTGTCCGTCATATAATATCTGAACATAAAGAAAGGTGAAGGTCTCCATCAAGTTGATCTGCTCAGGTCCACGAAACATTTGGGCTTTAAGAACAAAGAAAACCAACAGTTTGGGAAATGTCTGCTTTTGGAGAAGAGAGGCAGCAAGCCATGGGTTTAATTAATGGCAAGAATTGACATCTAATTAAGAAACTGGCTGGAGTTTGTGGCTCTGAGTTTGCTGTTGGCTCACTTCATATCTCATTTGTGTTTAAATGCCATTTAACAATTCAGAGGAACAAGTCTTAAAAAACATAACAATTAAAATGAGTGGAAAAGAAGTCAATTAACAGCAGAAATTGGTCACTGGGTAAAAAAGTGGCAGCAAGGAAAACTGTCAGTGCAGCTCTCCAGGATTGAAGTTGTACCCCCGTGATCTGTGCCAACATTAAAAACACCCATCAGTACCAGTCATGAGTATCGACCTCGGCTCAGGAGGCCTGTAAATTACTGCTTCAGATGTAACTGATTCTGTTTAATATTTTCATACTCAAATTAATTGAATTCACCTCCATTTTCAGAAGCAGATTCAGCTCACCTCATAAAACTGCTCAACACCTTTTTCTTTTCTGACATTTTCTGATTTATGAAGGGACGCAAACCCTTTTGTGCTCCTTCAAATAAAGAAAAACTGTCTGATTGGCTAAGCCAGTGTCAGTAAGCAGACATGAAGGTGGCTGTGTCCTCAGTAGAATGTCGATAATTAAAACAACTTTACTTAACACTAGAATTACCGGAGCCTATGAAAAAACTCGTAGATCCGTCCCACCTTAAATCGCTTCTTAAAACCGTTCTCACCTCTCCGCCAGCATCTTTTGTCATCTGAATGTGCTGATAAAGACAAGCTGCCAGCAGCCGGCTATTCCATCCCCCCAACGACTTAGAACGCTCACAAAGTTTTCCCAGCTCATGCCTTGATTGATTATCTGGGAGTGAAGCACTGTTGTAAGTCGCTCTGGATAAGAGCGTCTGCTAAATGATGTAAATGTAAATGTAAATGTAAGTGGAGTTTTAGAGTGGAAATAATAGATCGTTATTTGGAACACACGCAGTTCATGTGTGTTCGGTTTCTACAGTAATCTGTGTAAACACATTGTTAAAACAGAAACGTTTTCATATTTTAGTAATAAATGTTACAAAATGTAGGCATAAACTATAGAATGTATGAAGCCTGAAGTCCAAACATCAAATAAACACTTTCACAAAAGGTTCAAGAATGATACAACAGTTTCCGTGGCTTAGCGGTAAGATTTGCTAACTCACAGCGCTTCAGGTTTGCCATGCCTCATTAACCCGAGTTTGATTCCCCGCTAGGGATAAAGTGTTGCTTTTTTTTTTTCTTTTTAACCTCAAACGGACATAAAATTTATAAATTGGTATGAACTGTCAGTTAATGAGATTGTTATATTTTCATGTGGGATGCTCCTTTTAAAATATTTTTTAACAATTGAGACTGCAATTAACATGAACAAGTGTCCTTCTAACTGTTATTTTTAAGATCCATAACACACAGATAGACAGAGCACTGCGTAAGAGATAGACAGACAGGCACAGAAGTCACTAGATATAGAAATAAACAGGGAAGGCACATGTACTGAAAGAAAAAAAAGATCAACATGTGCGTTGTTCCTGCTGCACTGAATAAGCTCAAGCGCTCTAACATCACCCCTCCACGATCTGACTCTCTAAGTAACAGCACAAGTACAGACGCAAATCAAGTGTGATCAGGAATCCCCGGTTCGATCCCCACTCACTCCTATATTTGCCGTTTTCAGTAGTAAGCTGCTCTTTTTGATAATATTATACAGTACACACATACACTTGGTTTGCGTCTGTACTTGTGCTGTTACTTAGAGAGTCAGATCGGGGGGTGGGGGGTGATATTAGAAAGCGTGAACTTATTCAGTGCAGCAGGAACAACGCACATGTTGATCTTCTTTTTCTTTCAGTACATGTGCCTTCCCTGTTTATTTATATATCTCTGCCTGTCTGTCTCTCTATTACGCAGTGCTCTGTCTGTCTGTGTGTTATGGATCTTAAAAATAACAGTTATTAGGACAGTTGTTCATATTAATTGCAGTCTCAATTGTTAAAAAAATATTTTAAAAGGAGCATCCCACATGAAAATATAACGATCTCATTAACTGACAGTGCATACCAATTTATAAATTTTATGTCCGTTTGAGGTTAAAAAGAAAAAAAAAATACCGCTTTCTCCCCAGTGGGGAATCAAATCCGGGTCAATGAGGCACAGCAAACCTGAAGGGCTGTGAATTAACAAATCTTACCGCTAAGCCATGGAAACTGTTGTATCATGCTTGAACCTTTTGTGAAAGTGTTTATTTGATATTTGGACTTCATGCTTCATACATTCTATAGTTTATGCCTACATTTTATAATATTTGTTACTAAAATATGAAAAAGTTTCTGTTTTAACAATGTGTTTACACAGATTACTGTAGAAACGGAACACACATGAACTGCGTGTGTTCCAAATAACAATCTATTATTTCCACTCTAAAACTCCACTTCACTCCCAGATAATCAATCAAGGTATGAGCTGGGAGAAGTTCGTGAACATTCTAAGTCGGTGGGGGGATGGAATAGCCGGCTGCTTGCAGCTTGTCTTTATCAGCACATTTAGAGGACAAAAGATGCTGGCGGAGAGGTGAGAACGGTTTTAAGAAACGATTTAAGGTGGGCCGGATCTATGAGTTTTTTCGTAGGCTCTGGTAATTCTAGTGTTAAAAGTGACCAATCATTTAGCAAAGAACACCTGAAACAGCAATGAAGTGTCTGGACTGGCCTTTTATTTTTAAGAATTACGTCACTAATCCAGGGCCGCTGATGGAGGACCCCATTCTAATTCTTTGTCTGTTTATGTCGTTTAGTGTTTGGCTGTCATTTGATTTGGATTCTTGGACAAAAATCAATTGCTGTGATATCCTGAAGGCAGACATCCAGCTGTAGGAGAGACTGTCTTTTGTTTAAACTGAGGGTGCCAGGCATTCTTTCACTGACTCTTAACTTCAGTTCAGTGTCAGCTGTCCTCACCAAGCCTTTACTTGACCTTCAGGTTTTAGTCTCATATGACCAGAATGCACAGGTAATCACCCCCAGCAGTGTCTCAGTGTGGCACTGTTTATCATTTGTTGAGTGACTCAACCCTACCAGCCTTGATAGACAGAACCAATTAGCAGGAAAAAGGTTAAACATATGTGAACCCAAGAAACCTACAGTAGGAAAATGTCCACTCCTTCCTTTATAACTCTTAGCAGGTAACAGAACTCTGATTCGCTTCTGGCGCAGAGCAGGACCCATATTGTCTCAGGTGCAGCCATATTAAAGGCTCGATTGATCCCTTTAACTCCAAAGGGCAATGCAGTGCCAGACAAGAAGAGCTGAAGAGCATCTGTAATGGGGTTGGACATGGGGACCACATTCAGTCCAGCCAAGGAAAGCAAGGAAGGTTCACAAGCAAGAAAGACCTCAGGTAGAACATCTGTGTAGTCTTGATGAAGAATGGAATGAAGAGATCAAAGATTACCGAGCAGCCATGATTCTTATGGTAGCAAATGAAGACCAGTGTGTGTGAAAGCTCAATTACTGTAAACTGCATCATGGCCAACAGACACAAGGGGCAAGGAGCCAGGAGAGGGAAAATGATCTGAACAAAGAAACATAAAGAGCACTGGACATCCTTCTAAGTGTGCAAGAGAAGCAATCAGGACAAAACATCACCTCGACGTGGAGTCAACAGGAACCAAATCAGAAGTACACACACTTTAATTCTGAGAACTACTGACTGTGACTGGGTACTCAGGGTAAAGCTGGCCAGTGAGTTCTGGGTATTGGTATTGGTATCTGGGTACCACGTATTGGTATTACCATAACTGAACAAAACCTGTGTGAAGGAGAAGGCTGTAACTGTTGTGAGGGTCTCTTCATAAATTCAGTGAGAAAACTAAAGTGGGCTCGTATCTGTTTAGAGCAGCTTGTATGTCACACACACGCAAACACACGCACACACACACACACACACACGCACACACAAACACACACACACAGAAGGGCTTTAAATGAGCACAAGCAATCTGTGAGTAAATCTACACCACCTTGACAGTGCAGGCTCTAGAAACTCGATAAGTAACTAGGAAATGATCCATCTAACCTTCTGAAATACCAGAAGTTAAATGAGAACATTTAAAATCCAGCCCTGAATGAATAATGTTTCCTGGGAAATTCTTTTGAGAAAAATTAGAGAAATAAAAATCACAAACAATGTGCCCTTTCTCTATGGGAAAGAGGAAAAAGGTCACAGTAAAGTAATATAGATTTATGCGTTTTCATTGTTGTCCTTTGTCTGTATATACTTTTAGACCTGCTGTACTTCTTCTGATATCCTGATGTTATTAGCATGTTACATTTTTTCATTGGGATTCATTCCCGAGGTGCTCCATACATGAAGTTTGTTTGTTCTTCTTGTGTACACATGGATATTCTTTCAGTGCGCCAGATTCCTCTCATAATCCACAGACATGCATGTTAGGTGGGTTGGGGTTGTTAAATTAGCCTTTCAGTGTGTGTGTGTGTGTGTGTGTGTGTGTGTGTGTGTGTGTGTGTGTGTGTGTGTGCGCGTGTGTGTGTGTGTGTGTGTGTGTGTGTGTGTGTGCGTGTGTGTTTGTGTGTGTGTGTCCTGTGATGGACTGGTACCCTGTCCAGGTGTTGTCCCTGCGTTGTGCCTGATTATTACTGGGATAGACTCCAGCTGCCCCACCACCTTGCTCTGGATAAGCAGGTTAAGAAAATGGATGTTTGGATCATTTAGTGCAGCACGCGTGTTTGGGTTATTTGATCATAAATATTCTAACAGCAGGTCTGAACCACAGACATAGAATTTGAAAAGTGATTTGTGTGGACCTTTGACAATTTATGAACTTCAGCCATAAACTAAGCAGATCTCTTCATGGTTCTGGTGTCCTGGCTGGAAGGTGGTACAGAGACCTTCAACACTGGATTTACTGTTTGGTAGTTTCATAATTTAATACATTTTATTCTGCACTATCTGATTTTCCAGATGTTTTGGTATTTTATGGTGTAAAGTAAGATCTCGACAGAGTTAGAGGAGGATATTTGTGGACCTTATTGTGTAAATTTAGGTTTGGTCTCCGTGTCTACATGTGGATTCAGCTACTATACTGTAGTTGAGAAGTCTTTGTGTTAATAAAATTCATTTTCACTATTTCAGTTTACAATGTGGAAACAGACGGGGGTGGGGTGGGGGGGTGGGGATTACACTAATGTCATTATGATTGTATTTGAATCCCTGCCTATCCATCTTTGGAAGTTGTCAATGCTAAAAATTATTAGAAGGGAAAGGTTTAGAAGAAAAAAGTTGTTTCTTTATGTTAATGATATGGTGCTCGGTATCTCAGATCACGGTCACGTTTATTAAATCTATTGAGTGAATATCATGACAGTCTATTGAATAAGAGTGTTCTCCACTCTGTGAATTCTCTCACATGCCAAACCAAACCTGATCACTTTTGTGTGATTGTCTCTGAAGATTTTGTTCTCCATGAAAACATGAGATCAGTCATCACTACACAACACATGGGGTAAACAACATACAACAAGAATATCATTTATAGTGCAGAGTGGACTATTAAATTTACCTTCTTACTGAACTGATCACAAACACGTCTTAGTGGCTTCACTTAGCTCAACTGACTCAGAAAAATGACAAAACACATCACAATGTTCTCAAGAGTCTAACTTTGGTTATCAGATAATGTTGTATGTCCTACCATTGCTGCCACTACGTGTCCATGTCCTCCTGGGTTCTGAAATCCCATATCTTCTACATCTACAGTGTGCCTTCAAACTCTTTTATTCATTTGTCACTCTCTTCAAGCTCAAACTCCATCTTCACTCTTACTGGTAAGTTAAACTTTTCTTTTAATCTTGTGTTGCTATTCATATTTATTGAGTCAAATCTGTGGGTCACCTCGAGTGTCAATATGAAGGCAAGTGTGACAAAAAAGTTAGTTGTGCCACAAAATGCAAAACAAATGTGTTGTAAAAAATTTCAGGACTCACAAAGAGAACAAGAACTCAAAATGTGAAAGTAAATGTTGATAAGACCATGTGTGTCCTCTTGTGTGTCCAAACAGAGACAGTTGGGGGCAACATGGAGAGAAATCAGGAGGAGACTCGAGGAGAGAGAGAAGAAAATGAAGGAGATGAGAAATGTGGTGGAGCAGATAAAAGTGAGTTGAATTAAGACGACCCTTCAAATTATGAATAAATGAAAACTAGAAAAGCCAGCAAAGCTTCACTGGTGATGATGTGTAGGGGCAGGCAGAAGGACAGAAGACATTTTATTTTATCCTCCATGGTATTTCACAGTCAACAGTGCTTCTTGTTATTTCATTGCAGATTCAGACAGTAGGACCCTAAATTAGTGAAACCTGAACTCACCCATCTAAACCCACGCTGACCGCTCTTTTCTTAACATGTGTTGCTTAGTATTTTATTTATTAATGATAGTAAAAAATAGATACATGTTAATCTTACAGGTATGTGTTGCACCTTCTTATCCCCTTGGACTGCCACAAGGCACAAATAGACTTTTTGAGATGATCACTTTGTCAGTTCTGCTCCTCAGCTTTATTCTTTGTTTGCCCGGCAGATCTGGCACTCTGTAGATAACAATGACAATGGCAGCTGTCAGCCAAGAAGGTAACACACCGCATGAGTCTTTGGAACAAACCTTCATCTCATCTCCCCTAATATTTGAATCCCCAACTATCACTGCTTCCCTCTTTCTGTGGACTGGTGTGGAGGTCGACATTTAGGGTTTTTCATTCCTGTCTAGTATCTCAGGATTACCTGAGTCAACTCTCAGCAATACAAGGTCTTGAAAACAGGTGGACCTCTCCAGCTTTGTGGTTAATGAGCTTAGACAGTGTGTACTGCTTACCTTACACTTACATCAGACTGTGACCCACCTGTCACTTCTCTAGCCAGTGCTGTGTCCTATGCCACTTTGGAGTGCACACTAACACCCCCTACAACACCTGGGTGAGCCATACAAATATAAGCCATAGTAGCAAAGGCTCTCAGTAATAATAAAAAGTTAATAAGTGAACTAGAAATGAAGACTCGGCCCTGAGTCAGACATTGGAATAAAGAGGGATAATAAATAATCCAAGAGTTCATGAAGTGAAATTAAATCAGAATTCCCTTACCAACCACAACACACTTGTGTGTAACATCTCCATTTATGTTTGATATTGTCACCAACAGGGAGCATCACGCCAGAACCAAACCAAACCAGAACAAAACTATCCCACACACGTCTCTGGTCCTAAAGACTCTAATTTTCACACAATTACCTTCCATCACACAGACATTTATTTACAATACCCAAAATCATCATCATCTTCATCATCATCTTCTTCTTCTTCTTTCCTTCTCTAATTCCATGTCCATTTCACCTGGCTGGGCAGGAGAGACTGTGTTTACTAAGAGACCCTGTGGGACTTCCAGTACATAAAAGAAACACGCCAGAATCCCTTCTTTGTTAGAGTCCTTATAGGATAATGGAACTGTCCCCTCAGTAGGTCCTTCTAATACCTCTAAAGAACCTCTAAAGGGCTGAATGTTCAGATGTCATATCTCATTCACCTTTGCAGTCACCCTGCCACCCAGAATACTGGATGAACATGTTGTCCTGGCTAGTAATTCTCTGACTGCCCTCCCATTATTCTAATCTGTTGTTTGAGTGAGGTACCACCAAACATCTTGACCAGGATGCCAGCCAATCCAAACTATCCCTTACAACATTAAAATGCCCACAAAGTGTCTCGTGACTGGTAATTCTTATTAGGTGACTCAATTCAGTGTTTTTCTTTTTTCAATCAGATATCTGCGGAAAGAGAGGTAAAGGAAAATGAGAAAAGCTTCACAGATCTAATCCACTGCATTGAAGAAGCTCAGAAGAACTTGTTTGAGAGGATCAGAGAACAAGAGAAGAGAGAAATAGAGAAGGCTGAAGGAGTCATGGAACAACTAGAGAAGGAGATTGAGGAGCTGAAGAAGAGAGACACTGAGCTGAAGGAGCTTTTTGACAACAAGGATCACATCCACTTCTTGCAGGTGAGGGAAGCTCCTCAGAGGAAACCTAATCAGACTGGGGTGTGTGGGACCTGAGAACATTTAAAAAGAAATTCAAAAGATCTGAGGAGTTTTTACAACATGACAAGGATAGGCCATTCAAACCAATACATAATGTCTTTTCATATTCCTCTAATATTGTCAAAATATATAAAAGTCTCTGAGTCTCTGCTTTTTAAACATCTCTGTCATATCACCTCCTAATATTTCTATCCTAAAACTCATAAGATTCAAATCCTTCAAACCCCACAGTCCAGTCTCATCTCTCTTCACTCATCTTTCTCTTGTGTTGTTTGTTCATTTCTCTAATATGGAGACCAGCACTGCACACAATATTCCTGAACTGGACTCACAAGTGTGTTCTTCATGTGATGGAGATTCTCTTCTTGATTTATACTTCACACATCATGGACACTATATAACTCAGCTTCTCACTAGCCTTCTCTAATCTCTACTAGCTGAGGATGGTGATGAGTACACAAAGGGCCACAAGTCTTCATCACAAGTTACACTTTCTAGTCAGACCTTCCATTGTGTAATTATACTGAGGAGCTCTCTTACTTCATGTATATTTGTTTACAACTGAATTGATTTCACCTCAGAAACTCTGAAAAGCCCAATGTCTTGCTCTCTTTGTCAAGTCAGTTCTTTGCCCACCTGCCCGCTGTCCCCTCAGTCTCCTTATCTACAGTCTGATTACTCTGCTGTTATGGTGTCCTGCATGAAAAGCTTATTGAAAGTCAAGTCGATGATCTCTTATGTCCCACTACACTGAAATACTCTGTCATTAATAACCAATAAATGAATGAGAGGTGATCTCCACATTTCAATCCTAGTTGACTGCCCATCACATGTGTGGCACTGACACATAACGTAGTTTACTGGTTTGTCTTCTGTCTCTCTGTTGCGTCGCCCTTAATGTGAACCCTGTCTCCATCTGGGGCATGTATAAAAAATTGGAAGGAATAAAACAGGTGTTATAAGCATACTGCAATATTGAAGACCTTTGTACAGTATAGTCAATTGTGACAATTTATGGGATATTGCCATGGTGATAGATACCAGCCAACAGTAAAATAAGCAGCATGAATAGGAAAGAAATAAAGAGCAAAACAAAACACAAAGTTTATGGCGGATGTAACAATCACAAACTATCTAAGACCAGAGAGGAGATTGTCTCACTTGGGTATCGAGTCCTCTTTTTTTTTGGAAGTGGCCACCTTGAAGAATTTCCCAAAGTAACTTTCCCTGAGCTGAGGTGGTACAGCAAGAAATGATCCATTAACACAGGAATCCCCACCAAATTTGTTTCCCTTTATCACCTTATTTTTCCAAACACACATGAGGAAATTCAAATGGCCTTACAACCTCAACAAATTGCCCGCTGATAACCGCCAATCGCACTTCTGTGACATCTACCGACACACAGACCTAAATTGCCATTTCGTATTAACTTTTGCAACCAAGAAACCTACACAGACAGTTTCTCAACAGAAATGTGTTTACTATTTCAGGTATGACTGCATGTGAAACACACACAAACACACACTCATGCATGAAGACGTCTTCATATGGAAACGCTATTTGGACTTCCAAGTCTGTACACATTCAGCAACATGTCATTTGAATAATGTTTTTTATTCAGTTTGTAAAAAGGCGCTATATATGCACCTGACCCGACACAGATTGGACACGGACGCACACGTATAAAATAAATAAACTTTTATTTTTCTTCAGCTGGAGGGCACGTCTTCCCCGTGTCTCCTAGCCACAACACAGTCCCCAAAGCACCAACACACCACACACTTTCTTCTCCTGCACCACCACTCCTCCCAGGCTCCTCCACCTGACTCTGGCTGTTGAGTGGTTGAGTAGTCGCTGGCTCCTTTTATTGGGCACCCAGAAGTGCTCCAGGTGCTTGATTGCCGATATCCGGACACACATATCCTGGTGTGAAGAAACTAGTGCCCAGAAGGGTCCAGCAGCTCCTGCTGCAGCACCCCCTGGCTGTGCCTGCAGAACCCAACAGGGCTGCACAAAAATCCAGCCCCCATGAAGCCCTGGGGGAGTCCGAGGCACCGCTGCAACCCAGGGAAGCAGCCATCTAGTGTCCAGGGGGAGATGTTGTGTTTCCCATGCTTGATCCCCTGGTACATACGCAGCAGGGGCGTCCCGGCCGGGCATGGGCCTTGGCCATCTGTCACAGGTTTTATTCTTGAATAAAAGCACACCTGTTTCATCATAACTTTTGTGAAAGTGTTTATTTAATATTCCATGTCTTCTTTTTTAAAAATTTGATTAAAATCCAGTAGCATTCCATACAAGCAAGTCAAGTTTAACAAAACGAAGTCCGAAACAAATCAACCTCCAACCATGAGAAAGAGAGCTACGCCAACAGAGTAATATTTTAATAATAGTAAAAATAAATAAATAGAAAAAAAAGAGGGGAGAGAATCTGCTTCCTTAATTTAAATGTTTATTCTAAAATGTTATTGATTAGATCCTGCCAGGTTTTGAAAAAGTTTTATACAGACCCTCTACTTGAGAATTTAATTTTTTTCCAGTTTCAAATAATATATAACATCAGTTACCCACTGACTTATTAGAGGAGAGTTAGGATTCTTCCAGTTGAGCAAAATAAGTCTACGTGCCAATAGTGAAGTAAAGGCCATCACAGTTTGTTTGTCCTTCTCCACTTTAAGCCCCTCTGTGAGCCCAACAAACACAGCTGTTAGTGGGTTAGGAGGGATTGGGACACCAAGGCTGTCTGAAAGGCATTTAAAGATTTTAGTCCAGAATGATGTTAATATGACACAGGCCCAAAACATGTGACCTAATGAGGCTGGAGCTCGATTGCAACATTCCCAGGTTGGATTTTGGCCTGGAAACATTTTGGACAATTTTAAACGAGACAGGTGTTTCCCAGACATTAAAAACTGCGTACATTTGAGAGGGTGGAAAAAGGTGATTATCATGCAGAGGTGCCACAGATAAAAGCTTCTCCATCTTAAAATACTTCCTACATTGGTTCCATATTCTGAGTGAGTGAAGCACAATTGGGTTGTTAGTATATTGGTGATAACTTGCATTAATAGGGGCACAAAGCAAGGAATATAAAGTAGTACTACAGGATTTTATTTCTATTGCAGACCAAGCCAAATAAATGAGGTTATGGTTGAATCTAACTGCTTAAAAAATGATTTATCGATTGTGACAGATAGGCGGCGCTCTCGCTCCCTTGAACCCTCAGACTATTCGCCAGACACCAGATAAAAGTCCAATAATCTATATATATAATTCACTAAGCCGTCGACAAGTAGCCACCCATGGAAAGCACACCGGAAGGGACATGGATTCACTAAGCCGCCGACAAGTAAGATGCCCACGGAGCACGCAGGAAGGAGCCACGCCCACCAACTCTAAGACCATTGGATACAACGACAACTCGCAGAGCCACGTCCACCAACTCAGACGCGACGACTCGGAAAAAACGAAGTCATTTATGTTCGTCTGGGCTACAGTACAGATGCACCTCTGAGCCACGTTGACTTTTCGGTTACGACGCATGACCGCGTGCACCATAGCAAACAGTTTTACACGCTACATACAGCAATTCGCATCCGCGACAAACATGCGTCTTGTTAGATGGTCCTGCAGGAACACGGAAAACGTTTCCCCACCCACCAACACTCCTTATTCCCCGATCGGCGTCTACCGCATCCGCGACAAACATGCATCTTCTTAGATGGTCCTGCAGGAACACGGAAGACGTTTCCCCGCCCACCAACACTCCTTTTTCCCCGGCCCGCGTCTACCCTCGCTCACTAGGCATTCACACTGCCTGCTTATGTGCCCGGATGCAAAAACTCACCGACCACCCAGTTAGTCCCTTTTGTCTGTGCTAGGAGTCCACATGCTCCTCTGAGCCACGTTGACTTTTCATTATTCTTTTCGGTTACGACACCCGACCGCGTCCACTATCGAAAACCATGGGAAAGGAACAACGAAGCCCTGTCCCCCCCACGTGATCAGGAACGCACCTCAGAGCACTGCCCGCCAACTCGAACAGCTCATCAAACACATACTGTACTCACTCGCTTTGGTCTGTGCTGTTGTCCAAATCCAGCTCTTTTGCCCTCCATGGCTACCGCTTCAAATGTATTTCATGGAAACAACACTTCTTTCAATGTTATAGAAATTCCTGCATCAGGAAACTGTTTGTTTCTATCAGTCGGGTTTTTTTTGGAAAAATGTCATTGATGAAACTGTTGCTCTCAAATTTCGCAACATGGCTGTTGGCTTTGTTTGCCAGCATTGGGATAACTTCGGCAACGTGGTCACAAACTGCAACAACTCACCACACAAGGTCTCTCGAGGCATTCACACTGCCGGAAGACAACCATGGGATGCGCAGAAAATAGCCATGTCAGTCAACACAGATCAGACACCCAGGCAAACAACACTGAATAATCAATAGCTGCAACTACTTTGCCCGCAACCAACTCCTCACCTGAGTCAGTTTCATCTGTGTTCAGCAGTGTTTCCCAAACTCGGTCCTGGTGAACCCCTGTGGCTGCAGGGTTTTGTTCCAACCAGATTCCTAATCATTAATGCCGGTGAAACTCATCAGGGATAAGTCGGTTCTTCAAACGCAGCTGTGTAGCAGATTAGTCAGGATGTAATAATCCGAGATGAATGCGCGCCCCCGCGCTGAGTGAAATGACAATGTATATTGAGTCTATAAAACATGATCAGCAAGTCTTTGATAGACTGCAACAAAATGATGAAAGAATGGGCGCATTTTTTTCACACAAACTGTGTGTGTGGGTGGGTGGGTGTTAGTTAGTTAATTAGTTACTCGAAGGAAGAAGATTTAATATGCACAAGCGGTAACACTGCAAAAACAGCCCAAACCAGAAAAGACGGCTGGCAAAAAGTGGCTGACAAATTAAACGCGTGTGCATTGCACTTACTGAAAGCAGAGTTACGGATTTTGCAAATGTTAATTTTTTTCCCTCTGCGTGATTATGCAGCGTATACTACGCCGCGGGTTGGTATGCAGCGTGTAAAACAGTTTGTTTGTTGTGGATAATTTGCTATCCACACAGGGAGGAACCGGGAAGCAAACCCACAATCTTCCACTGTCTCCTTACTGCAAAGCAGCAGCACTACTACAGCGCCACAAGGCAGTTAAAGAATGCACCGGGCCACATGTTCATTTTTTCCCCTGTGCTTAAAAGACATTAAAAAAGTGTTTCTCAACTGTGACTCCGGAACAAGTCAGTACGCGAAAAGCGGCCAGAACCACAAACAACAATGAAAAGTCTACGTGACTCACAGGTACGACTGTGCAAAGACGAAAACGACTCAGGTGACGAGTTGGGGGTGGGCACATGAGCAGGCAGTGCATACTGAACGAGAAATCAGCAGACTAGCATGACGGACGGGGCGTAATGGGCGTCCTTCCCCTCTCCTCCCGTTTTCTTGGTGGTTTATTAAATTACGGATTTTTCAAATGTTAATTTTTTTCCTGTGCTTAAAAATCATTAAAAAAGCGGCCTGATTATACGGCGTATGGTACACCGCGGGTTGGCTAGTTGACTTTATTAAAGTAATAATGTGCACAAAGCACCTTCCTCTCCACAATACTCATAAATACACAATAACAAAACAATAATCAATCCTCCACTCTCCCAGATGCGTTGCCACCCTTCCACCCAGCTCAGCTCGCCGTCTGGGATCTCCCACAATCCTTTTATAGTCCTTGACCCGGAAGTGTTTCTCTCTCTGTCCATGTGACTGTTAACACTTCCGGGTCAGATAAAAACTCCTTTTCTTCATCCCGGAAGTACGTCATTCCTCCTGTTGCTGCGACTAAGACGTACTTCCGGGTTATAGTGCATGTAAGAGTCTCTGGGCCTCCCTGCAGCGTCGTCTCTTGGCCCCCAAGGTATCCAGCAGGGCTGTAAAGGAAAACTCCACTGTCCATGACTCCCTGCTGGTATTCAGGGTACCTCCATGCTGCAGGGAGAGCTCCACCTAGCGGCCTGGTGGTATTGGCCAGGATGAATGGCTGGCCATATATCACATGATGTATATTGGAATGTTTGGAAATAGAAAAAGAAACTCAGGAAGGATATTCATTTTGACAATGTTAATTCTTCCAGCTAAAGTGAGATGAAGGGTTGACCATCTATGCAAGTCTTGCTTAATTTTTTCCATACAGACAGTGAAATTTTGTTGATAAAGAGCTTTATGTTTACTTGTGATGTTTACCTCTCGGTATTTAAACTGATCTGCGATGATAAAAGGGAAGGTGTCCAATCTAATATTGTATGCTTGAGAATTCACTGGAAAGAGCACACTTTTATTCAAATTAATTCTGAGATTAGAAATCTATTGAAATTCTGTAAATTCTGTTAAGACTGTAGACACAGTATTTTGTGGGTGTGATATATACAGGACCATATCATCTGCAGAGAAATTTTCTCTTCCAGTCCTTCTCTGATAATCCCCTTTATCTCATAAGGATTTTGACAGTGAACTGCCAGTGGTTCAATGGCGATTGCTAAAAGCAGTGGTGACAAAGGGCATCTTTGTGTGGTACACCATTCTACTTTGAAGTAGTCTGAACTAATGTTGTTGATACAAACTGAAGCTTCTGGACTGGTATACAGTAGTTTGATCCATGCACAAATGTTCAGGCCAAACTTAAATTTTTCCAATGTAGTGAAAAGGTAGTTCCATTCAATCATATCAAATGTTTTTTCTGCATCCAATGATAATAATATCTCTGGGGTGTTAGACTTTGAGGTTGAATATATTACATTTAAGGTGTCAAAGACTGGAAGTTAAGTTTCAGCCTTTAATAAATCCAGTTTGGTCTTGTGATATTACCGGAGGAATCACTTTCTCAATCCTTCTAGCTAGGACTTTGGAGAGTATCTTCACATTCCACGTCTTAATATGAAAATATTTGGATTTCACAGTCACAAAACAAATTGGCTTTTATCCAAAAATTAAAACGAATGAAAAGAAATCGCTTAAATGACATGTCGCTGTGAATGTGTAAAGACTGTGATCTCCAAATATCAGTCGGTACAAAATAAGATGTTTGCATTCATATGTGTGAAAATGTGTTTAATTTTCAAACGGACATATCTGATATAATAAAGTCTGTGTAAATGTATGATACTTGTAAAAGTAAGCTCAATAAAGACAAATTGTTTAACACTAGAATTACTAGAGCCTACGAAAAATCTCATAGATCCGGTCCACCTTTAATCCATTCGCACCTCTCCGTCAGCGTCTTTTGTCCTGTAAATGTGCCGATTAAGACAAGCAGCAAGCAGCCTGGTATCCCATCCCCCCACCGCCGCAGAACGTTCATTAAGTTCTCCCAGCTCAGGCCTTGATTGATTATCTGTGAGTGAAGTGCTGGAGTTTTAGAGTGGAAATGATAGATTGTTATTTGGAACACATGCATTTCATGTGTGTTCTGTTTCTACAGTAATCTGTGTAAACACATTGTTAAAACAGAAACCTTTCTTATATTTTAGTAATAAATGGCATAAACTATATAATGTGTGAAGCATGAAGTCCAAAGATTAAATAAACACTTTCACGAAAGGTTCAAGGATGACACAACAGCTTCAGTGGCGTAGCCATAACATTTGCTGACTTGTAATCACAGAGTTTCCGGTTCGATCCCGACTGCTTCCTATATTTGCCATTTTCAGTAGTGAGCTGCTCTTATTGTTAATATTATACAAAACACACATACATTTGGTTTGTGTCTATAACAGACGGTGTACATTTATAGGACTTGTAAAAGTTACCGTTTTTTTTTTCACTTTTATTCTCTCAGTCATGATTACGATACACACTACCGCCCTAGGGATCTGACGCTGTTAGTTTTTATTTGAAACTGGGAGTAACTGTAGATGTGAGTGGTGTTTTGAGACAATGGAACTGGACATTCTCTGATCTGGAGGGATGAAAGCTGACTCACAAACGCTGATGAATCTGCCTTCTTTGTATCTCACTTGATTTTTTAGATTAGTACAGAGAGGTCAGTTCAGCGCTCTATGCAATCATCAGATTCAAATGTTAACAGTTCACACACACGCAAGGACCGTCCTTCCTACATTTACGACGTGTGTACCTGTTGCAATGCGCACACTTCTCTCTATGCTGTGGTTCCTGTTACAATGAAAGGGCACCTGACGCTGACTCAGTTTACTTTCCTGGTGAAAGCGGCTGTCTGGAACAGAAGCTTGTTGATGTTGCATCCTCCTTTTCTTTTTCCATCACCTTTTCTAGTAAGATGTGACGACGAAGTTCCTCTACAATGTGAGCCATGAACACTCTTCTTTTCTCAGTGGCCGCCGTACATGCCTTGCACAGTACATGTGTGTTGACCTCCGCCAGGTCAAGCGTGTTATAGCACACAGTAACCGGGCACCTGCGTTTTCCTGCCACACTGAATAAGCTCACGCCTTCTGGTGTACGATGTCAACTCAGCACGGAGAAAAAAAGAAACAGACAAATATATGGGACATTGGGTATAAATTTATTGTACTTGTAAAAGTTAGCTTTTTTCAGTTTTATTCTCTCAATCACGATCACGCTGTACCCCCAACCCCAACCCTCCTGATCTGAATCTAGCTAACAGCGGCAGCATAAATTCACACCCGATCTGACGCTGTTCGTTTTCAAATAATATTGCATTAGTGCGATGATGTTTTCTGATTGGTACTATTCAGGTCATAAAATGATTTCTTCAAAATGTCACATATATTGTCTCTCTTTCAGGTGTGTAATAGGAACCACAGCATAGAGAGAAGTGTGCGCATTGCAACAGGTAGACATGTCGTAAACGTAGGAAGGACGGTCCTTGCGTGTGTGTGAACTGTTAACATTTGAATGTGATGATTGCATAGAGTGCTGAACTGACCTCTCTGTACTATTGTTACCTCTGCATGTCCAGGAGTACAAAAGAAACAGCAACACAGAGACTGGCAAGATCAGGGAAAATAAAAAAAAAAGCACATAGTCACAGATTACAAGTGCTAGATGTTATGCGAATGAATATGAATAATATGAATAATGTTACATCCGTGCCACAATGTTTTTTGAAATGTACTACACAGGTCATAAAATGAATAATTCCAAATATCATATATTCCTATGTCTCTGTTTTTTTGTTTTTTTGATATCATACACCATAATGTGCATACTATTTCAACGTGAGCAGGAACACTCAAAAAAACTGGAAAAAAAAGTTCAAGTGACGGTGAGATACGAAGAAGGCAGATCCACCAGCGTTTGTGTGTCAGCTTTTATCCCTCCAGATCAGAGACTGTCCAGTTCCGTTGTCTCAAAACACCACTCACATCTACAGTTACTCCCAGTTCCAAATAAAAATTAACAGCGTCAGATCCCTAGGGCGGTAGTATGTATTGTGACTGTGACTGAGAGAATAAAAGTGAAAAAATAACCGGTAATTTTTACAAGTACTATAAATGCACACCATCTGTTACAGACGCAAACCAAATGTATGTGTGTACTGTATAATATTAACAATAAGAGCAGCTCACTACTGAAAATGACAAATACAGGAGGCAGTGGGGATTGAACCGGGGACTCTTGATTACAAGTCAGCAAATCTTACCGCTACGCCATAGAAGCTGTTGTAGCATCCTTGAACCTTTTGTGAAATTGCTTATTTCATCTTTGGACTTCAGACTTCACACATTATATAGTATATGCCAACACTTTGTCATTTACTACTAAAATATGAAAAACGTTTCTGTTTTAACAATATGTTTACACAGATTATTATAGAAACGGAACACACATGAAATGCATGTGTTCCAAATAACGATCTATCATTTCCACTCTACAACTCCAGCACTTCACTCCCAGATAATCAATCAAGGCATGAGGTGGGAGAACTTTGTGCTCGTTCTGCGGCGGTGGGGGATGGAATAGCAGGCTGCTTGCTGCTTGTCTTTATCGGCACATTTACAGGACAAAAGACGCTGACGGAGAGGTGCGAACGGATTTAAGGTGGGCCGGATCTACAAGTTTTTTCGTAGGCTCTGGTAATTCTAGTGTTAATGGTTGACGTCACAGAAGCGTGATTGTCAAAAATAAAAATTTATATTCAAGCAGTTATATTTGAGATAATAAGCACATACATTTGCTTTGTGTCTACAAGACATAACATTTCTTGTTTTCTTGTACATTTACACGGATTGTTGTAGCATGGAACACACATGACATGTATGTATTTCAAATACTGATATATCATTGCTGTAGCTGCGTTTTTCCAAAGTTGCCAAAGTTCAGCAGCTCTAACTTAAAATATGGGATTCAACAAAAGCCTGATGCGCAGAAATTATTCTACAGACAAAATATCTTAGTTTTTAAAAGTTTATTTATTAAGTTGCAAAGTAAAACAGTTCACACAAAAAAGAAAATTAAAATAGCAAAAAAAGGGAAAAAATTCATATTAAGAAAAGTTCAGTTCTAAGCTTAATCTTGTCACATCTTAAATCATTACTATTTACTTATCATTTCTAAACCATTTCAAAGCGGTCAGAAAACTGTATGCTTATCCCATTTCTAACTTGAAATGGGTCTTTCAAGTCCCTGTTTACTGGGACCAGTTCTAAACACAACTAGGTCTAATATCACACTGTTTCTCAGTTATAGCACGAAGGTTCTATCTCTTACTAATTTATAGGGGGAAAAGAGCATGCCATTGTCTATGACTATGGAAGAAATTATATTCTATTCAGATTAAGCAAACATTAACATGAGTTTAACTCCAAACTTTAACTTTCTAAAATTGGCTCTTACAATTGCTAAGATATCTCCTTACAACTCTTTGCCATATAAATTTTCAAAGCAAACTTGTGCTGTAAGTTAAAGAATTCAAGCTGGTGGTGTTACCCTTTTTGGATCAAGGCCTTGCCGTGGCAGAAGGGCTTGCACGGTCTAGTGATCCTCGGAGCTATGTTGTCGGGAGCTACATGCCCCTGGTAGGGCTTCCCAAGGCAAACAGGTCTGAGGTGAAGATCCAGACTAACTCGATCCTGAGACCCTGTATGGAGTTAAATCAAGGATCGGCGTTTCCCTTGCCTGGGAAAGGGTACCCGGGGCCCCACAATGGAGCCAGGCCTGGGGGAGGGGCTTGCTGGCGAGCGCCTGGTGGCTGGACCTTCGACCACGGGGCCCAGCCGGGCTCAGCCCGAAGGAGCAGCGTGGTTCCGCTCTCTTGTGGGCCCACCACCTGCAAGAGAGGCCATGGGGGTCGGGTGCAATGTGATATGGGTGATTGCCGAAGGCGGGAACTCTGGCGTTCCGACCCTCAGTTGCCGAAACTGGCTTTTGGGACATGGAATGTTACCTCTCTGGCGAGGAAGGAGCCTGAACTGGTACGAGAGGTTGAGAGGTACCAGATAGATATAGCCGGGCTCACCTCTACGCATGGTCTGGGCTCTGGAACCATTCCTCTTGAGAGAGGCTGGACTTTGTTCCACTCTGGAGTTGCTGTGGGTGAGAGGCGTTGGGCAGGGGTGGGCTTGCTTATGGCCCCCCGGCTCAAGGCCTGTATGTTGGGGTTCTCCCCATTGGACGAGAGGGTTGTTTCCCTACGCCTTCGAGTTGGGGGAAGGACTCTGACTGTTGTTTGTGCTTATGAGCTGAATGAAAGTTCAGAATACACAGCCTTCTTGGAGTCCCTGGGAGAGGCGCTGTGAGGCGCAGCTCCTGGGGACTCTATCGTTCTGCTGGGAGACTTAAACGCTCACGTCGGCCACGACAGTGAAACCTGGAGAGGTGTGATTGAGAGGAACGGCCTCCCTGATGTAAACTCGAGTGGTGTTCAGTTGTTGGACTTCTGTGCTGGCCATGGATTGTCCATAACGAACACCATGTTCGAGCATAAGGGTGTCCAAGGTCGCAGCTTGATGATCGACTTTGCAATCGCGTCATCAGATCTGCGACCTTATGTCTTGGACACTCGGGTGAAGAGAGGGGCTGAGCTGTTAAATGATCCACACCTGGTGGTAAGTTGGATCAGATGGCGGGAGAGGCTGCCGGACAGACCAGGCAGACCCAAACGAATAATGAGGGTCTGCTGGGAACATTTGGCGGAGGACGTGGTCAGAAAGATCTTTAACTGCCACCTCCGGCAGTACTTCAACCTCATTCCGAGGGAGGCGAAGGACATTGAGTCTGAATGGACCATGTTCTGAGACTCCATTGTCGAAGCAGCAGAACGGAGCTGTGGACGCAAGGTTGTCGGTGCCTCTCGTGGTGGCAATCCACGAACCCGGTGGTGTGACACCTAAGGTTTGAGAGGCCATCAAGCTGAAGAAAGAGTCCTATTGGGTCTGGTTGACCAGTGGGACTCCAGAGGCAGCTGAGGTGTACCAGCGGGCCAAGTGTGTGGCAGCTTCGGCTGTTGCAGAGGAAAAAACTTGGGCACGGGAGGAGTTTGGGGAAGCCATGGAAACGACTTTCGGTCGGCACCGAGAAGGTTCTGGAAAACCATCAGGCGCCTCAGGAGGGGAAAGCGGGGCTCCACCAACACTGTGTACAGTGGAGATGGGGTCGTGCTGACTTCAACTGCAGACGTTATTGACCAGTGGTAGGAATACTTCGAGGATCTTCTCAATTCCACCTGCATGTCTTCCTTAGAGGAAGCAGAGCTGGAGGACTCCGGGGGGGCCCGTCCATAATAGGGGCTGAGGTCGCCGAGGTAGTTTAAAAGCTCCGAGGTGGTAGGGTCCGTGGGGTGGACAAGGTCCACCCTGGGTTCATCAAAGCTCTGGATGTTGTGGGGCTGTCCTGGTTGACACATCTCTGCAACATTGCATGGACATCGGGGGTAGTGCCTCTGGATTGTCAAACCGGGGTGGTGGTTCCCCTTTTTAAGAAGGGTGACCGGAGGATGTGCTCCAACTATAGGGGGATCACACTCCTCAGCCTCCCCGGTAAGGTCTATTCAGGGGTGCTGGAGAAGAGAGTTCGGTCGATGGTCGCATCTCGGATTCAAGAGGAACAATGCGGATTCCGTCCTGGCTGTGGAACACTGGACCAGCTGTACACCCTGGCCAGGATCCTGGAGGGGGCATGGGAGTTTGCCCAACCAGTCCACATGTGTTTTGTGGATTTGGAGAAGGCATTCGACCGTGTCCCTCGAAGCATCCTGTGGGGTGTGCTCCAAGAGAAAGGAGTACAAGGCTCGTTGTTACGAACCATCCAGTCCCTGTACAGGAGGAGCAGAAGCTTGGTCCGCATTGCTGGTAATAAGTTGGACTCGTTTCCTGTTGAGGTTGGACTCCGCCAGGGCTGCCCTTTGTCACCGATTCTGTTCATACGTTATATGGACAGAATTTCTAGGCACAGCCAAGGAGCGGAGCGGTCTTGTTCGGTGACCTCAGAATCTTGTCTCTGCTATTTGCGGATGACGTGGTTCTGTTGGCTTCATCAGACAGTGATCTCCAACTCTCACTGGAGCGGTTCGCAGCCGTGTGCAAAGCAGTGGGGATGAGAGTCAGCACCTCTAAATCCAAGGCCATGGTTCTCAGCCGGAAAAGGGTGGAATGTTCTCTCCGGGTTGGGAACACAATACTGCCTCAAGTGGAGGAGTTCAAGTATCTCGGGGTCTTGTTCACGAGTGAGGAAAGAATGGAGTGGGAGGTTGATAGACGGATCGGTGCGGCATCTGCAGTAATGTGGGCTCTGCATCAGTCCATCGTAGTGAAAAGAGAGCTGAGCCAAAAGGTGAGGCTGTCGATTTACCAGTCGATCTATGTTCCTACCCTCAGCTATGGCCACGAGCTTTGGGTAGTGACCGAAAGAGCAAGATCGCAGATACAAGTTTTCTCCACAGGGTGGCTGGAATTTCCCTTAGAGAGAGGGTTAGGAGTTCAGCTATCCGGGAGAGACTCGGAGTAGAGTCGCTGCTCCGCCGCATTGAGAGGGGTCAGTTGAGGTGGTTTGGGCATCTGGTTAGGATGCCCCCTGGACGCCTCCCTGGGGGGGGGGGGGTGTTCTGGGCATGCCCCACTGGGGGAAGGCCATGGGGCAGACCCAGGACACGCTGGAGGGATTATATCTCCCAGCTGACCTTGGAACACTTTGGGGTCCTCCCAGAGGAGCTGGAGGAGGTGGCTGGGGAGAGGGAGGTCTGGGCTTCCCTGCTTAGGCTGCTGCCCCCGCGACCTGACTTCGGATAAACGGTGGATAATGGATGGATGGATGGTGTTACACAGAGAGTGTAAGTGTCAGGAGGGGCAAACAGCTGGCTGGACGAGAGATGGGTCAGTGCAGGTTCAGCGCTGCTAATTGACACATTTACAAAACAAGGTGTAGTCCGAGGGTGTTGTACCGTGTTGGCCATTATGGATGTAGTGAGAAGTCAATCAAAATGACACCTTTTATTGGCTAACTAAAATGATTACAATATGTAGGCTTTCATGGCAACTCAGGCCCCTTCTTCAGGCAGACGTAATTGAAACAAAGGTGGTTATCGGTGGGCAGTTGCTGTGCTAATTAGGACATAGGAGTTTCCTCACACATGTTTTGGAGAAGTAGACTTTACAGGGTGAATGAAAATTTTGAAGACATTGGCACAGTGTCAAAGATCTTCTAAGAAATGATTTTTGTTTTTGGTCCTCTCTGAAATCTCATCCCCTCTTCTCTCCTGATGCAGACTTTCTCATCTCGCTGTGTCCTTCCTGCTGATGGAGTCTCGCTCAGCTTCACTGTCTCTGCTGATTTCTCTTTTGAGGACCTGAGAAATGAGCTGTCATGTCTGAAAAAGAGTTTGGAGAAGATCATCCAGTGGGACATCCAGACTTCATCAGGTACAGCGTCAGTTCATGTTGTTGTGAAAGACCACTCAATGTCCTCTTATTGTCCTCTTTAGAAGGACCAGAGTGATGACAAAGAGGACATTGAGTGGTGAGACACATGAAGAAGGCCTGCCCTTTGATATTTATTTTGATATTGAGAATGTTTTATTATACACTACGTAGCTGCGTTTATTCAGAATTACTAAGGTTCTGCAGCTTTAGTTTGTTTCATGGGATTCAACGATAGCTTGACACGTTGAAATGAAAATAACTTCATTTCTAAAAGCTTTAGTAAAAATTCAAAGTAAAACAGTTCACACAAAAATAGAGAAATAATTGATATAGCAAAGGAAAGAAAAGATCTTGTTTAAGAAAAGTTCTGTTTAAAGCTTATATATCTTGTTTGTTTTTTGAAGTTATCCCACTTGAAAACTGCAAAATGGGTCTACCAGGCCATACTAGCAATGAGACTAACTCCAAACACACACTGACTCAATTAACACACATTATTATTTATATAGCAGGAAAGTTCAATCTCATATTAACTTACATGGCGTAAAAGACTACACCATATTCTATCTAGAAGCTAATGTTCTATAGAGATCACACAAACACTAATATGAATTGAACTTAAGCATTAACTTTCTAAGATTGGCTCTTACATTTCTGGCCCCTGATTGGCTATGCAGGAGCTGAGATAATTACTGTACTTTACTTAATAAGAGCCACTAACTTTACTTTACATAAACTATTGTTTTCAAGTCACTAATAATAACACTGCAACAAACATTTAAGGATTTCTTATTTCAAACATTGTCTGTTTCTTGCAGCAGGCCCAGTTTATTCACAGGTCTGTCCAGTGTGCTGCACACAAACTCTTCTGACTGCCCCTTTGCCATCTGCCATTGTATTGATGAGTCGCCTCTTTAATTACCCAGGAATTGTGTGGTGCAGCATCATCTACAATTAAAACAACCTCCCCTGGTTCAAAGTTTCTTCTTACTGTAAGCCATTTTTGACGTTCTAGAAGTGTTGGTAAATACTCCTTAGTCCATCTTTTCCAAAACAAACCAACCATTTACCGAACTTACTTTCAGCGTCTTTGAGTGTACTGGTCGTTTTTAGCTAAGAGTCCAGGTGGCATGTCAGGTTATGTCTTCAGTACCAGCAAGTGATTGGGTGTGAGTGCCTCCAAGTTATTTGGGTCGTCTAATGTCTTAGTGAGAGGTCTGTTATTGATGATTGAGTCAGCTTCACATATCACTGTTTGGAGACTTTCATCATCGAGTGTTTGTTGGTTTAGTGTTGAGTTTAGGATCTTTCTTATGCTTCTGATTTGTCTCCCACACTCCACCTTGATGAGAGGCTGATGGTGGATTGAAAATCAATTTGATTTCTTTCTTCATCATACCATTGCTGATTTTTTCTTGGTCTAGATTTTTAATCACTTCACGAAAAGGTCTTTCTGCTCCAATAAAGTTTGTTCCATTATCTGAACACATGATTTTAACTTGTCCTCTTCTGCACATGAATCGGTGTATGGCATTGATACAAGAATCAGAGTCTAAGCTGTGTGCCATCTCTATGTGCGCAGCTCTTTTTGTTAAACAAGTGAAGATCACTCCGTACCTCTTGACCAGACTTCATCCTCTTTTAACTTGAAAGGAACCAAAATAATCAACACCAACATTAGTGAACGGTGGTTGGTCAGGTAACAAGTGAACTTCTGACAAATAGATAGATAGATAGATAGATAGATAGATAGATAGATAGATAGATAGATAGATAGATAGATAGATAGATAGATAGATAGATAGATAGATAGATAGATAGATAGATAGATAGATAGATAGATAGATAGATAGATAGATAGATAGATAGATAGATAGATAGATAGATAGATACTTTATTAATATGACATTTTTTACACACCTGCTGTCACATTGTATCTTCTGCATGTTGTGCACTTTGAAATCTATTTCTTTATGACTATGTGAATGCTTGTGAAGAACTACAGAACGTTTAGTTTCATCTGGCATTGTAGTTTTGTTGAGTCTTCCTCCCACTCTCAGTACTCCATCTTGTATGATTGGGTCAAGTTTATAGATTTGACTGTTCTTTTTTACACAAAGCTCTTTTTTTTAAAGCCTTTAATTCTTCTGGTAATTCTTGTAGTTGACTGAGGTGTATAAACTCTGTTTCAGCTTTAGCCAAGCCTTGTAAAGTAAATCAGGTTTGGTTTTAAAGTCAGTTTATACTTTTCATGTGCTTTGTGATGAGTGATTTTTGTTCTTCTGGATTACTTTCAGATTGACTGACTTCTAGTTGAAATGTTTTACTTTCATATTTTAAGTGCAGCAGTATGTCTTTAAACTTGAGGAGCCAAGCCACTGCTTTCTTCAAGCGTAGCCAATCTGAAAAGTGAGTGATTAGTTTGTTGATGGGCTCGGTCGCCTCCTCTGTTCTTGTCATGTTAACTGCACAGATTTTAACTTCTGGATCATCTTCAGAAACTGAATCGTTCAGTTGATTTGGTCTTTTTGGACACTCATGTTCAGGCTTCAATAAGAAACTTGGACTTTCTGACCATGTGGTGCTTTTGAGAAAGTTTTCTATGCTTAGCCCTCTGGATGCTTGATCAGCTGGATTAAGGGCAGATGTGACAAACCTCCATTGTGAAGGTTGTGAATGATCTCTGATCACAGAGATTCTGTTGGCAACAGAGGTCTTGAATCGACTGCTTTCATTTGAAATGTATTTTAACACTGAGGTGCTGTCAGTCCAAAATGTAGATGAAGCTCACCTTTTAGCATTTTGTCCATTTTGACTGCCACAATGGCTGCTGTCAGCTCCAATCCTGGAACTGTGACCTGCTTCAATGGTACAGCTCTTGACTCCCCCATCAGTAATGAACAATGTTTTTTGCCTTCTTTGTTAGTCAGGTGAAGATATGTGACAGTGCCATATCCATCTTCACTGGCATCTGCAGAATGGTGCATTTATGCTGTCTTTACAGTTCCAAACCAGGCAGGTTTGAAGCATCTGTTCACTTTATAGTCTGCTAATAACTGGAAGTCATCCATCCATTTTTTCCATTTCTCAGTGTGTTTGACTTCTACTTCTTCATCCCACCCACATTTGTCTTCACACAAGTCTCTTAGAAATTGTTTTCCTGGAAGTATGGCGGTACTAGAAAACCAAGGGGATCATAAACTGAGCTAACGACAGACAGAATACCACGCCTTGTAGCGGGCTTGTTTTGTAACTTAATCTGAAATTTGAAACTGGTCCATTTCTGTGCACCTCTGGACACCCAGGGCACGCTCTGTGGGAAGGAGACTGTGGCTCAAATCTAAGTCCTTTTGTTCATGAGCTCTGTCTTCTTCAGGAATAGATGATAAAACTGCTCTGTTGTTACTCACCCACTTGGTCAAATGAAGTCCACCTCTCTAAGGCATAGAGCTTGGAGGTCCTTTGCCAGCTTTATTGCTTGTTCTTCTGTTGCCACCGACTTTAAGCAGTCATCCACATAGAAGTTTTTGAGTATGGTATGTGGCTCACCAGGCTGGCACCACCAGCTGAACCCGACACAGACAAGCGTGGGACACAAGTTCAAGGCACACAAGGTTTATTTTTTCTTTTTCCCTTGTGGGAAACGCCTTCCCCGTTCCCTACAAGTATAACACAGTTCAAGCACAAGTCTCTTCCTTCTCTTTATCTTTTCTCCTGTCCACTACTCCGGTCACTCTTTGTCGCTCCTCCACCCGACTCTGGCTCTCTGAGTGGTGGCCACTGGCTTCTTTTATAAGGCTCCAGGTGCTTGATTACTCCTTTCTGGCAGCACTTCCGGGTGTGTCAGAAGAACTGTCCATAAGGGCTCAGCAGCTCCTGCTGCAGCACCTCCTGGTGGCGCCTGCAGATCCCATCAGGGGTACACTACACTCCAATTATTCGCCATTTTAAGTGTTTCATCCTTTAAAGGCAAATTTAAACAATAGTGGCCACTTACTAGTCTTGCAGATTCTGAGGCTATGCACATGAACATGATGTCGTCCTGTGACATTTCCTCCTTTTCTTCACAGCTGCGCTCTGGAAATCTGTGTTATACTGTTGCAGCAACATATCCTCAATCTCTGTTATTGACACACGATTGATTGAATGTTTGGGCTGCTTACCACTTTGTTTTGTGAGGTCATCTATCTCTTTGTATTGTCCACCGACCGCGCATCCAGGTGTAGTCTTCACATCATGAGGTCCATCTCCTTGGCTAGATATGATTCATGACTGCCTGAAGATTTCTGGGTTGTTGATTTCTCTCTATTATAAAAAAATCCTGGAGAGAAACACTAGGGCGTCAAGACGTGATCTTCACATTAAGATCACGGAAGACACTTAAAAGATCCGCGAGATGAAAGAGATTTGCCACGGAGCATCTCGCGGGGACCTTAAATTGGCCTTAAACATGAGACATTGGGCCAAGAGATTGACCCAGGACCGTCTTATGATGATGTAGAACATGAGATTCTTGCAAGACACACCCTACTTACAATCAACATCAAATAAGACAACGGGCAGCAAAACACTCAGTCGTGTAAAGGCTTTGAGCACACACAGATCCAGGGTCTCAGCGCATATAAAGTGTATAAGGATAATATGTTATAAATGAAATGTCAATGACTAAGCGAAGAAGAAAGCAGTGTGGAGAAAAGAGACTCAAAAGCGTTGGAGAGACAAAAAAAAAAAGAATAATCTAGGGGCAAATTCAGAAAATAAGGAAAGTAATTATCAGCCCTAACAAGTGGAACTGAAACAAAGCAGGTCCAATCGGGCTCAGAATTAAAAGACAGAGTAAAAGACAAAGTAGAACTTCATAAAGACGTTCACAGACATTGGCGCTACACAAATGCAGAGCAGGTTAGAGATCATGAAAGCAGTGGAATTCGAAAGGCTCAAAAAAAAAATAGTTGGCACAATATATGTGGAGAAAGTTAAAGAATATGAAAGTAGGAAAATTAGAAAGTATAAAAAAAAGAAAGTAAAGTCACAGTAGCACAAACAAATGGAAATTATTACTCGAAAAAGGGAAAATAATCACCACAGACCAGGTGTCATTGAAAAAAAAGCAGGACAAAGCTAGATCAGAAATAAAAGACAAAATAGAAAAACAAAGTAAAACATCATAAAAAGGTTAAACAACAAGGGGGCCAAACACATGCAGAGCAGGTTAGAGAGAATGAAAACTGGAATTCAAAAGACTCGAAAAAAAACGTAGGCGTGACAGTGTCAAAAAAGAAAGTAAAGATCGCATTAGCACAAAGAAAGAGAAATTATTACTCAGAGAAATAATGAAAAGGCGAATAGAGATCGAATATATGGACACAGGAGATATGTCAGAAGTATGCAAATATTGTAAGGCTCTGAAGTTTAAGTCAGAGAATTTCAAAAACGGAGTTTGCCTCACATGCATTTATTGGTTACTTTGCAAAAATAATTATTAACTGCTGATGATGAAGATCGCTTTGTCTATGCTGAAATTCCAAACAGAGAAACCTATCCTGAATTATGGTACAAAGTCATTAAACACACGTCTCACTGACCTCATTAAAAAGAATCAGCACGTTGGGACTCGAAAGATTCCAAATATTGTTTTTACAGAAGTTCTGAAATAAAAGTGAAACTAATGAATTAGCAACAATTCAAAGAAAAAACAAACATGAGGGTTGGCGAGTGAAGTGAGCAGGAGGGCGAAGCCCCCTAGTCTATTAAAAAATCAACTTCAGAGTCAATACGAGATAGACGTACCTCTTTAAGATATGCCCACTTATCGATATCCTCTTGTAGTGTGTGAGAAATAGCCTGGACACAGACAGACGGACATCGTTATGTCACCCAACACACGTTTATTCTATACAATATTTACAATGTTCAATACAAACCCAGTGCCTCAGCACCAATCACCCCTTAAAGTCCTGGCCAATACACACAATGCCTTTCACTCTTCTGAACGCCTCCACTCCTCTCCTCCTAGCTCCGTATACTTCCACCCAACTCCAGCCTCGAATGGAGGGAGGTGGTCCCTTTTATGCACACCCAGATGGGCTCCAGGTACTTCCTGACACTCCTCCGTCGACACTCCCCAGTGTGGCGGAAGTGCCGGCTGCGCACCCGGAAGGATTCCGGGTGTCCCTGATCCTCTTCCCCCCAGCACTTCCGGGTGTGGCGGAAGTGCTGAGGTCCAGGGCTCCCAAGGCATCAGGGCGCCCCATGGCGGTGACCACGGGCCCCTACAGGGTTGAGCTTCCCAGCTCTGTACCCGTGGCCCCCAACACAACCAGCGAGGTCGCCACCTCGTGATCTGGAGGAGGCACAAGCCCTCTTCCGGTCCTCGTGGGCATCCTGGCTGGGTACCACCCCCAGCCGCGTGCCACAAGTGGAATACTTTCTCTGTTCACTGGAATGGAGACCTGCGTGAAGACTTTTGACAAATCGATATATTCAACATCATTGAGACCACAGACTTGTAAATCTGACAGAGCATTTGGATAGCATTTTTGAGTCATCATCATAGTTACTCATAGTTTTGAGGAATACTTGTGTTCTTCTCCCATGAAGGTTTAACTGTCTCTGAAGCTTTTCAATACAAATTGTTACTGTACTGCCAAGGTCTATAAAGGCGTATGTTTCTACATACCTTTCACTCTTCTTAGATTTTAACTTAACGATAACCACATGCAGTGCACACTCTTCACCGGCCCCAGTAAAGGCACAAGTTCCAGTCTTGGTTCCCCCTCAGCAGATGTTGCTCCATCCTCTTTTTTATATACAGGATATCTGGGTGCTGAAAAGAACATGTTTGACATTTCGTTCTTTACAATTCTTACCAAGGTGCCCCTGTTTGAGACGGTAGTAACATAAACCTCTTGATTTTAAAAAGTCACTTCTTTACTTTATGTGGTAACTCTTTGACTTTACTAATTCAACGAGAGGATGCTGGCTATTACAGACTACACAAGGCTTTTTAAATCCACAGAAGTCAGTAACAGTCTTTTTGATTGAGGTTTCTCGAGTCCCCCTTTCAGCAGCATCAGAAATACTTGTAGTGAAGATACTTCCTGATCTCTGGCCGTACTTTAGAGATGACCTACCCTTGTCAAAGCTTTTCCATAAATGGGATGTGTTAACATCTTAGCCTGTCGATGTAAAAAGGTAGCTAGATCATCAGTATCTGCGTCTCTGTCTTCTCTTTCTTCAGGTTTATAAGTTATATTTCGCCACTTATCTTGTAAAGGATATGGGAGCTTTGAGATTATGGTATGGATGTTCTGATTGCTGTTGAACGCATCACGGCTCCTTGCATTGGCCATGGAGTCCATACAGTTATCAGGAAAGGTTGCTTAGTCTCTCAGGGCCTCTCCATCATTTTGCTTTATTTGAGGCCACTTCAATGCTTTATCCATGTATGTATCAGCTAGGAATATTTGGTTGCCATAGTAACTTTCAAGTCCCTTCCTGGCCTTTGCATAGCCTTGACTTGGTGGCAGTCGCACACGACACTTAACCATTTCCTACTCAGGACCTGTTGTATATTGGATTAGGTAATCTAATTTATCTTCAGGGTTCTCTAAAACATCGCCAACAGTGTGATCAAAGGCCCTAATGAAAGCCACTGGATCACCTACAAATAAAGGGACCTGTCTGTGTGGTACTTCACCACGCGGTGCAGGGGGTGCAGAAGCAGGGGCTTCCTTTTTATAGGGATAACATTTTAGCCATTTCAGTGACTGCCTTCTGACATTTCGTTTGATTTTGCATGAGCACATCTATCAGATCTTGTCTGGAAATCTGAGTGTCAGCTCTTGAGCCAGTGGAAGGTGTTTCGATTGTTCCTGTTTTTTTACTATAGACTCAAGCTCATGGAGCTTTTGTAGGATTCTATCAAGTTCCGACTTTTCAAGTGTGACTGTTGATGAAGGCGCTGGTGCCACGGTGCTTGACTGATATGACGTGCTGCACTTACTACCGAAAGCGAACTTCAACTGAGAGGTTTGTGAAACTCTAGGTTTTGTGCTTTCTCGAACTTGCAGTTGTATTTCTCCAAATTGATTAACACTAGAATCCCTGAAGCCTACAAAAAAACTCGTAATCCCGGGTCACCTTAAATTCCTTTGTACCTCTCATTATCAGTGTCTTTTGTTTTGTAAATGTGTCGATCAGCATAAGCAGCAAGCAGCCTGCTATCCCCCCCACCACCAGAGCTCAACTCGGGGAAAAAGATCTCCCAGCTCAAGTCTCTTTATCTACGTGTGAAGTGCCTGGAGTTGTATAGGGAAAGTAATATCTCGTTATTTAGAGCTCATGCATTTCATATGTGTTCTGTATCTACAACGATCTGTGTAAGTGATGGATGACAGGAAATGTGAGAAATAAAAGAAAGTTTGAACACATAACTGAAACAGAAATGTTTGTCATGTTTTAGTACTAACAACAAAATTTTGACATGAAGTGTATAATGTGTGAGGACTGACGTCCAAATATCAAATAAAAACTTTCACAAAAGGTACAAATATAACAGAACAAGTGAGCTTTTATTCAAGAATACAACTGAAGAAAAAGAAATCAGGTTAGTGTACTCCATTGTCATTACTGCTTTGGTGGTACAGCGATAAGAACTGCTGACTCCTAATCAACAGCGCGAGATTGAATCCGGGCGCTCTCCAGAATTACCATGTTGAGTAGTGAGCTGCTCTTATTGTTACTGTTATATACTAAAAACATACATTTGATTTCAGTCTGTAACAGATGGTGTAAATTTACGGTACTTGTAAAGGTTAACTTTTTTTATTTATTCAGTTTTATTCTCTCAGTCACATTCACACTCCCCCTGATCTGACAAAGCTGTTTTTACATAAAGACGTGTTATAGCAGAGAAGAATTCAGATGAAGATGAGGGTTCTACATTGGAGAAAGAGGACAGAAGCTCTCACCACAAGAAATGTCCACTCACATATAAGAACAACGCAGCTGCACCAGGCGTAAAGGTGAAAGATGGCACCGTTTGGATAAAGGACGAGGTCGGGTGCCATCCTGCCAGTCAGTCTGCCCCACACTTGTCCTTCAACGAAACAGCACAGCTTACAGAGCTCACCAACGTATCATGCAAAGTCGTGTTTGTGATTGTCTTTATATGAAATACATGTTCATGTTACTTATATAAAAGTTTTAAGCTTTATTTACTTATCTTCCTACAGTGTAAAGTCACAAGTAGACTGCAGAGCTTCCTGTGTTTGATTGTCACAGACACGCTGACACAGTACATGTGTACTGAAGTGACTTTAACTGCAGGTGGAAGCTCCACACAACTGTTGTTATGGTTCTGCCTTTGTCCAGAATCAGTTTCATATACTTTATGACCTTAGTCATTTTCAGTTCATTTTGTGGGGGTGCAGAGGAGACTAGGGAAGAGAAACCGGTGGGAGAGAGTGAGCTGAGGTGACAGCAGAAGGACACAGTGGGAAGAACTGTAATGGGAGAAGCTGGAAAAAACATGGAGAAGTGAACTAAAAAGTCGTCTTATGTGTGTAAGTGGAGTAACAGTTCATTTTGTGGGGGTGCAGTTCTGTGAGAGAACAAGTCCAGCAGTTTGCCAGTTTTGTCAGTTGGTGGTCTGTGGAGTCTTTTTGAGTCCTTTAGAGTCTTTAAAGTCCTGGTGCTTCCTGTTTGTGAGACATGGAGGCTATCCAGTAACCTGAGACGAAGACTGGACTCCTTTGGTACTGTGTCTCTACGGAAAATCCTTGGGTACCGTTGGTTTGACTTTGTGTAAATGAGCGGTTGCTCATGGAGTCCCGAATGAGGCACATGACCTGCATTGTGAGGGAGCATCAATTAAGATTACAGAGAAACAGTTCATCTTCTTAAATAAGAAGACCCATTGCCTTGTTCAGTGTCTTTGCTTGATGGACTTGTGTAGGTTGACTTCTTCTGAATGAGGTGACGTTAAAAGTGGTGTCCTTCAGGGGTCAGTGTTGGAGTTGGTGCTCTTTATAATATACACTACACAAACAATCTGATAAGAATATCATAAGTTAAATTTCACAGTCATTACATACTAGATGGAAGAGCAGATAATGGAGAATTAGTTGAATCATTACAGAAGTACCTAAGAAGAACACAGGAGTGGAGAGATTTGTAGACAATGAAGTTTAATGTAAGTAAATATGATTAATGAGATGTTGTAATTTGAATTGGCCTGTTTTTGTACATTGCTCACATGTCCAGTGCTCTGATGTTCTGATTTGTCCATCCTGTCTGAGTTTTGCTCTGGACTCTTTACATTGGCATTGCCCTCAATATGCCCACTATTCTACTCTGTGGATTTTCTCATTTCTGATGTGTCCTTCATGTGAATGACTAATGGCTTCCAAACAAACTGGGTACATGTCACTGGTCTCACCCTCATGTCCCATTATATGTCTATCACTAATCCCATCGGGATTAATAAAGTATCTATCTATCTATCTATCTATCTATCTATCTATCTATCTATCTATCTATCTATCTATCTATCTATCTATCTATCTATCTATCTATCTATCTATCTATCTATCTATCTATCTATCTATCTATCTATCTATCAAATTTCTACACATTTACAATTATAGAGCCCGGTTTTATAAAGTTCAAACTTCGTGTTTTATAGGAAGTAAAGCTTCATTCAGGATGACCCCCTCACTGCTGTGATTGACCCGTCCGTCTTTATTTCTTTTATCACAGGAAAGAAGCTCTTAGAGGAGATTGACTCCAGAAATGAGTCGCCTGTCCTTGACCCTCATATTAAAGGTAACACCTTTCTTTCACACATCTGCTCAGCAGTTCCTCCAGTCCTGTGCTCATCAGGTCTCCTCATTTATTCTCATTTTGACCTAGATCTCCATGAGACACACAGACAAGCTGTGTCTGAATCCACAAGAACTCTGGGGGCTCAGGCTTCTCCTGGAGATCCACACACCACAGCTGTGGACTTTGAGACTCGATACACAGAGTTGGTGGCCGTTGAACAGGACCCAAGAAACCATAAGGAGACTGAACATAAACTTGTGAAGACTGGGAGGATCCAAGAAGAGCTCATGAAGAAAGGAGCAGCAGAGAAATGTGAACGAATCTGGATTGAGCAGCTATTTAGGAAAAGTCCTGTAAGTTTAAATCCAGTCAACATCATAGTGGTCAGTGGGATGGCCGGAATAGGGAAGACCACCATGATTCAGAAGATCATGTATGACTGGGCCAGAGGCACTCAGTACCAAAGGTTTGCATTTGTGTTCCTGTTTAAATTCAGAGAGCTTAACCTCTTAGACAATGAGAATGAGACACAAATGTCACTGACCAAACTGATTGAAAGGCACTATAAACATCTCAGTAATGATCAACTGAAAGACGTTCTGAAGAATCCTGAAACTCTCCTGTTTATATTCGATGGGCTGGATGAGTACAAAAAGAAACTGGACTTCACCCAGAGTCAGCTGTGCTCAAACCCAGATGTTGAGGTGCCTGTCCACATCCTGGTCACCAGTCTGGTCAGTCGGACATTACTGAAGGGCTGCTCAGTCCTGATAACAAGCAGACCAGCAGCCCTGGAAGCCATGGACATTGAAAGAGTCGATCAGTTTGTAGAGATCCTGGGGTTCTTCCCTGAGCAAAGGCTGATGTACTGTAAGAAGTTTTTTGGTGCCTCTGCTCTGGCTGCTGAGTCTTTTGAGTATGTCAAGGAGAACACCATCCTGTACTCAATGTGCTTCAGCCCCACGTACTGCTGGATGATCTGCTCTGCACTGAAGAGCCACTTCATGACACCTGAAAAAGCCAAAGGTGAAGCTCTGCAAGTAGGTCAGTGGCTCTGTGAGACTCAGAATAAGGAGTTAATTAGAGACACCATTGGAGAGGATTTAAAGATGAACTTTAGAAGTATGACTTTATCTGCTGTGGACTGTGCTGTGCTGGCTGCTGTTATCAGCTGCTGTGGAGAACTTAAAGAACTTAACCTGTCAGGCACACCTCTGACCACCGAGTGCATCAAGAGACTGGAGCCGGGACTCAGCTGCTGCAGTGCAGTTCGGTGAGTGATGCGACTTTGACGAGTTTTATCTGTCAGTAATGGCACTTTGTGTCAGGGCACTGAGCTCCACTGTCATAGGACCTTCTAATAAGCCTCACCCACTCAACAGGAGGTGAGGTCAACTGCCAATGACATGATAATTATGCCATCTTATTCTCGATGATCCTTTACAACTCATCTGAACAATCCAGACCTCACTCTGTCGTATCTGTTTCAGACTCTTACAGTCATTAAAGCCCCCTCTTGTAGACAATGAGCCAGTACCACTGGTGTAGATCAATAGATTAAAAAGATGGATGAAAATTCTCATATTCTTACTGCATTAGTTAATAATCAAACAACTATGTGAAACATTATATTGTGTGAATGTGACCAAAGTGGCTGAGAACTAAATTTAAAGTGTGATTACGAGAATTCTTTTTATTTCTTGTTACACTCACCACATGCCCAGACAACCTCATATACCTCCTGTGGTGGTTCTGCTCAGAGTTCCTTGTGTATTCCTAAAGTTTTTACCTTCTTCATGAGATGGAGTTTAGTAGTCCAGTGCAGGACCCTGGTCTCAGCCCCTTGTCCTCCTAAATGTCTTCATTCACTACTTAGAGCTCATGACCACAGGTGATGATCTGTTGGTAGGCTGATCACTAAATAATGAGCTTCATCTGAGAACTTTGCTCCTCTTCACCAACTCTGCCGTCTTTAGAGGGGCTTTATCCTTCTGATACTTCAGATTCTATGTTGAACGTCAAGGCCAGACTGCTTTGTTTGGTTCCATCGCACTACAGCACCTCATAGCTCACTGACACTCAGCCCACTTTGGTGCTATTAGTACTAATCTACCTGTCATTGTGTTTGTGATTTGAAGGAGTGCTTCACTTTCCTGGTGATGTTCTTCAAATGTAGCACCTCTTTTTTAGCCATTCCTAATTTAATAGCCCAGTGTATCACATGTATTGCCAAACTTGGGAATAAATTCAAGTCAGGAAAGTGTTTGATAATGCTGACCCCACACTTCCCTTCCACAAACTCCAGAAACTGCATGATGCTCTCGATACTGTACCCCCGTGTAAACACAAGTGAGATGGCTGGTCAGCCCTGACTCATGGGTCAGACTCATCAGAGTCGTTCCTCCCATCCTCCTCTTCCTCTCTCACGCTACTTTTACATTCGGTGCAGTCTGTGCTCTGCTGACCTGTGGCAATGGTAGCCAAACTCTCTGACTTGTTACTCTTTTTTTTGCTCGTCCACTTGCTAGTAGCTTTATCTTTAATTTTCTTTACCTGACCCTGTTCACTATATTGTTCTTCTGTGAGTATCTCTTGATGACCATCTGTCCCTTCAGGTGTTCTCTCAGTCAGTGGCTGCCCACCAATGCTCTCCTCACTGTTTACATTTGTTTTGGAGGAGGCACAGCAGTGCCATCTTTAGGACTTTGTCCTCCGGTGCCACTTTAACGACTGACACCTCCTCCTCTTCAATGCTCACCTCCACATTTTTACTGACACTGTCTTCAGACATTCTACCAGCTTCAGCCGGTGCACTCTCTTCTGTGTTTGTGCTCCGACTCATTTCTAAATGTGTGCATTATATTTTTATGGTCAATGATTTTGTCTCCATCTGTGTTGATGTTTGCTGGGATTGCATTGCGAACTTCTTGTTTGTGGATTTGTTGAGCTAAGAACTTATTAGCTGTCTCTCCATGTTCATAGTAATGATGTCTTGATTTAAAGATGAGTTGTTCAGTTTCTTTAGTTGTTAACAGGTTGAGTTCTGAATGCAGAGCCTGTCTTTTTCTATGAAGAGCCTCACTTGGACACCTGACATGTTCTTGGTCTATTCTAGTAATTTCATTGATTAGCTCTGATACCTTCTAGGTTTCCAATTTATTTTTGTGGGAAAGATATGAGTTAATCTGTCCTCTTAAGAAGGCTTTCAGGGTTTCCCAGGGTATTCCTGCAGAGACCTCTGAGGATGTATTTGTCTCTAGAAGAAACTGATTGGCCGGCGCGGTGGCACAGTGGGTAGCGCTGCTGCCTCGCAGTTGAGAGATCTGGGGACCTGGGTTCGCTTCCCGGGTCTTCCCTGCGTGGAGTTTGCATGTTCTCCCCATGTCTGCATGGGTTTCCTCCGGGCGCTCCGGTTTCCTCCCACAGTCCAAAGACATGCAGGTTAGGTGGATTGGCGATTCTAAATTGGTCCTAGTGTATGCTTGGTGTGTGTTTGTGTGTGGGTTGGCACCCTGCCCAGGATTGGTTCCTGCCTTGTGCCCTGTGTTGACTGGGATTGGCTCCAGCAGACCCCTGTGTTCGGATTCAGCGGGTTGGAAAATGGATGGATGGAAGAAACTGATTTGTTTTGATGTAAATTCTGTACAGTTCTCGTCTGCTAATAAAAGTGGTTTAAGATGCCAGCTGCGAGATCAACAGGGCATGGTCAGAAATAACAATAGCATCGTACTTACAAGATTTAATCGTAGGCAAGAAATTGTTATCTACAAAGAAATAATCAATTCCTGAGTAGCAGTGATGCACTGGTGAGTAGAAGGAATATGTTCTTGAGTTTGGGTTAAGAAATCTCTAGGGGTCTGATAAGTTGTGGTCAGTTACAAACTGTGTAATTGTCTTTGTAGTGTTAGACGTCATCACCCCTGTGACAGGTGACCTACCTAAGTCTGGATTGAAAACACAATCAAAGTCCCCAGAAATTATAATTTTATGAGTGTTCACATTGGGAATGGATACAAATACATTTTGGATGAAGTCCCTATCATCCACATTGGGTGTGTATACAGTATATTTATCAAATTCACTTTACAGTTAAATAAATTGCCCATGACAATCACATATCTCCCTTCAGGATCAGATATAATTAGAAGGATTAGAAGGATTGATTAGAGGTAGCCTGCTCTCTTTCTCTTGCCCCCTAGTCCCCCAGCTCCCCCATTTTGCCTCCCCACGTGAGACTGGACCCCACTTCATAAAGTCACAGTCCTCTGACATACCCAGAGACAGAGCACGTCCACAACAAAACAAGCCCCCCAGCAGCAGTGTATAAGGATCAAAATAGAGATATCGATTAACAATACAGTCCAAATACTATAAGCATAAAATATAATCTTGAACAGTCTTGAGAAAGTAACCCAGGGAATGATGTTAAATAGTAGCCCTGGATAAGCATAGTAAGCCCTAAAACAATAAACCAAGGCTATGATGTTAAAGTCCACTAAAAGAAATTACACATACATATGCGCATATAATTGTAATTAAAACATAAACAAAAAGTGACAGAGAAGGAAATAAGATGTATAATTATGGTATCAGTATCACTGCAAACAGATCAAACAGCAGGTGAGATCTTTTCTGTCATGCCAGGTCCGGATGCGACTCACGATCATTTATCAAAAAGTGTCAGGATCAGTTTTCTTGGTCCTTTTTCTGCTTCTTCCCTAGAAGTAAAAATGCAGAGCTTGCCTTGAATGTCCCCTTTCAGTTTGGCAGGATTCAAGAGGCTGTTTCTGATCTTGGCTTTCCATAAGTGCTGTTTAATGTTATAAAATGCGGCATGTTTAGTAGCTGTTGAATGTAAGAAATCAGGGAAAATACAAATGTGGTCATTTTCAAATATAATCTCTTGTTTCTGTCTGAGAAATAACATTATATGTAGTTTAAATTGTAATTTTTCAAAATTCATGATCAGAGTCCTAAGTTTTGAGGTATTCAATCCACGTATGTGGTAAGCTGCTGCTATCTTGGTGTCTGATTTGTTTGATTTTTCCTCTCCAATTACTTTAGAGAATAGTTCAGCTATGAATTTCATTGAGTTTGGACCAGATAATATTTATCCTCGCGTTCTTAAGGAAGCTAGTGAGTACAAATATAAACCCTTGACGCATATTTTTAGGAAGTCACTACACACTGGAGAGATTTTGAAGGACTGCAAATAGCAAATGTCATCCCATTATATCAGTGCTTCCCAAACTCAGTCCTGGGGACCCGTTGTGGCTGCGGGTTTTTGTTCCAACCATCTTCTGTTTTTTATTGGACTCCTAGCCCAATTAAGTCAGCTGTTATTTTACAGTTTCTGTGTTTTGGAGTCAATGAAGAAATAATAAAACTAAGTTTGGTAAATTTTTATTAAAATGTACTAAGCACTTATAAGGGGATAGTTTTTCTATATTTTTAACATTTTTCAGTCTAATTTTCATTCTGCTTTTTCAGGTGTTCTGATTGTTTAATTTATCACTTACTGATTAGTGGGTCTGACGCTAAAGTTATTACAGCTTTTCATCATTCAATGTTGTTTACCTGGCTGTCAGTTTTGTTTATTTTAATTTTCATTATTAGGATACAGGAAGGGTGCAAACTGCACAAAAAATAATAAAACAATAAGACAACAACAAAAGAGAGGTACGCATTTAAAGCAAAAGTAGAAATGTTTCTAAATGTCTTATAAATGTAAAAATCATACTGCTGTGCTTTTCTAAAGGCAGTATAAGAGAAGGAAAAAAAAAAAGACCACCTAAATAAATGAGATCAATTATTATCACTAATTGTGAATTTGGCTGGAGTAAAAACCTGAAGCCACAGTGGGTCCTCAGGACCAAGTTTGGGAACCACTGCATTATTTAAAAAGGGTGACAGGGCAGACCCAAGCAACTAGAGGCCAGTAAGCTTAACATGCAACACAGGAAAATTAATGGAAGAAATTACTAAGGATAAGATTGAGCAACACCTGGCAAGGACAGGACAGTCAGCGTGGGCTCAGAAGAGGGAGGTCGTGTTTTACTAACAGGCTGGAATTCTATGAGGAGGCAACAAAATAATACGATCAAAGTGGAGCAGATGAGATTATTTATCTGGACTTTCAGAAAGCATCTGATAAGGTGCCACATGAGAGGGTGGGCATCAAACTAAAAAGTGGCAGTTCAGGGTGATGTTTGTAGATGGGTGCAGAATTGGCTCAGACACAGGAAGCAGAGGGTGATGGTGTGAGGAACTTCATCAGAACTGGCTGATGTTAAGAGTGGTGTTCCACAGGGGTCAGTGTTAGGGCCGCTGGTATTTTTTGTTACGCTTAGGTCACAGAATTGCACAAAAACACAGGAGATTGTAGAGACAGGAACTGTTTTTCAAACACTTCAAACAAACATGTCTCTTTCAGAAGTAAAACGAGCTCAGTATGCAGTTAGTTCTTGTTTAAAAGAATAGGCAAACATCATAGGAAAGCACAACGGGAGCGGGACCCCCAACAGGAGCAGAGGATGTCTGGGGGAGAGAGAAACAAAGCAATCAGCCAAAAGGACAGGTGCTGTTCAGGCTTTTAAGTATGCATACCACCGCACAAGAAACATATCACGCAACAGAGCAGCCGCAAGTAAGGGAGCAATGTGAAGCTAGTCTATCAGGGTTTGTAAGATGGTCGTTTTTTAGGAGCGTCCGTGTCTTCTAGGGGTGCGTTCAGCCCCCTTGCTCACACCCCCTCCATCAGCTTTTCACATTTTCGTGAATTAAGCGATACTCCAAACCAGGTTCAAACAGCCGTGACAAGACATCAGCATTAATGTGCTCAGAGCCAGCCCTGACAGTAAAACTATAAGGTTGCAAGCTCAGAAACCATCTCATGTGATGAGAGTTCATATCTTTCTGGCGGTATAACCATTGAAGTGGAGCGTGATCAATCACTAATGTGAAAAATTAGTAAGTAATAATGTAATAAGTAATAATGAAGCGCTTCCACAGCCCATTTAATCGCCAGACATTCTTTCTGAATAGTCAAATAATTGCGTTCCCTTGGAAGTAATTTTCTACTCAAAAAACTGATAGGGTGCTCTTCCCCATTAAAAACCTGAGACAGGATGTCGCCTAAACCAAATGCACTTGCATCCATCTGTAGAACAAAATCCTTAGAGAAATCGGGATTCCGCAAAACCAGAAAAGAAGACAAAGCAGTTTTCAAATCACAAAAGGAACATTCACAAACTTCTGTCCATAAAAGTGGGCTGTTCTTTCTGCTTCTAGTAAGATCAGAAAGAGGAGCAGCCCTATTTGCAAAGTCAGGGATGAATCTTCTATAATAACCAGCAAGCCCCAGAAAAGCACAAACTTTTTTCTGCGTTTCTGGACTTGAGTAATCAAGCATCTTTTCCAGTTTTCTAAATTGTGGCCGGAGTAAACCCAGATAATGAGTCTCAGACATACCCAACGCACACTTCTTAGGGTCAGCTGTCAAGCCAGCCTGTCTAAAGCTTTCAAGCCAAACTATTCGTCTGTGGATGGTAAACAGTGGTACTCAATTTCTTAATAGCAAGGCTGTCACACAATCGTTTCATCACACGAGAAGTAAAAGGTGTGCCCTGAACAGTTAAAATTTCTCTAGGGATGCCAATACGAGTAAAAATCTCACACAAAGCTTTGGCTACAGTGGAGGAATTGGCGATATCGCGCTGCATAGACAACCAACACAAGCATATATTGATACGCATTTTTATTCTTAGGAAGAGGGCCTACAATATCTAATCCCACCCGTTGGAAGGGGAATTCCAAAATAGGAATAGGAGAAAGAGGAGCCCAAGGAGGCTTATAAGCGGAAACGATCTGGCAATCAGGACATGAAGTACAGAATCGCTCAACATCTTTTCCCATATTCAGCCAATAAAATTGTTTTGACAAACAATCTCTAGTCTCATCAGCCCCCAGGTGCCCACTCAAGATGTGAGAGTGAGCCAACTGCAAAAGAACGTCCCTATGTACTTCAGGAACAACTAACTGTTCAATAAATTCCCCCACTAAATGATCTGATATCACTCTAAAAAGACAGCCGTCTTTCTCAAGAAAGTGCGGGGTTTTCAAGCCCCCGGAGGCACACTCTTGGTAATAAGAGTCACTAGTGGAGCGAGCCTGTTTAAATGCATAATCTAATGAGCTATCAGCATGCTGCAAGTCCACAAAGTCCATCTGCTTGCTTGTGCTCTGTTTGTGTTCAGAGGCATTTGCAAGGTGAGAAGTTGTGGATGGGCCAGCCAGCTGCTCTAGGAAATTGGAGGAGTCACTCCCGGTATCACTGGAGAGATCGGGTTCAACATCTAATCAGGGCTCGAGGCCTTCTCCGACAGCCACCAGTTCCTCCCTTTCGTTCATGATAACACGGGGTTCTAGGGCTGGTGCCCCAAACTCGGCTAAGAGCCTAGAGAATAGGACATTCCTCCTGCCGATCAGCAAGGGCCATGGGCAGGAATCCGAAATGGTAGTCCAAACTTTAAAGTTCCGACCCTTATATTTTAAAGGAAGAAGCACAGTCTCATAGTCCTTAACATCCCCACGGAGACGTACCGCTGAGGCAGTCACGTCTGACAACACAAAGGTCACTACCTGAGTCCAACAAGGCAGGGATCTCGTGGCCCGCTAACATCATGGAGATCATTAAGCAGTCCTTTTTCAGTGAAGTAGAAGGAACATGGGAGCAACACACCTTGACTAAGTCGACCTCCAAAGTCTGAACAGGGGAGAGGTGATATTCTCTGGCGAGGTGTCCGACCTGATCACACTGGAAATATCTGTGCTCTGCACCACTACAGAAATACGCACGTCGGCGTCCATGACCAGGAACCTCTCCAGATGTGGTCACATCAGCAACAACGGGAGCCTGGGATTGTCTTTCTGAGGAAACTGGATGTTCAGGGCCCTGTGCCCGCTGTTCATTACGATGATCTCGGGCAGGTTGTGAGTGTGCCCCTGATAAAGCAAATGCACCACCCTGTGTCCAAGCAGCCTGGGAGCCTTCCAATTGTTTGTCGAAGGTGGAGAATGAGTCAACATCATGACAAAAAAACTTGTGGTGAACGAGATGAATTAAATCCTGCAACTGAGCACAAACAGGGCAATCCAGGTCCAGTTTCCATTGACAAAGCACAGAGCCCTTAGCCAGACCCAAAACATTCACATCGTCTTGAGAATCCATCTGTGCAACCACTCTTGGTACCACTTGTCATGCTTGGATCACAGAATTGCACAGAAACACAGGAGATTGTAGAGGCAGGAACTTTATTCAAACACTTCAAACAAACATGTCTCTTTGATCATGGATCAGAAGGCGCATACTAATTCAGCGTTAGCAGAAACACTCAAGAATAAAACTGAATAAAAAAAAATCAAATCCACAGTCATTCTCAGTCACGCACAACACTCACAGCCACATCCACAGTTTTCTTAGTCTCGTTCGCGCACAAGATCTGACATGGTTTTCAAATAAAGAGAGGGTGTAACAAAACAAGTTTGTACCTACCATGTCTTTATCTGAGAACAGCGTCAGATTGGAGGGGTGGGGGTCTTTGGAAGCTTGAATGTGATTGAGACAGTAAAACTGAAAAAAAAAAAACTTTCACAAGTACTTTAGATTCCATCCATCCAATTTCCAACCCACTGAATCCAAACACAGGGTCACGGAGGTCTGCTGAAGCCAATCCCAGCCAACAGAGGGCACAAGGCAGGAAACAATACTGGGCAGGGTGCCAACCCACCGCAGTACTATAAATTTACAGATGCAAATCAAATGAATGTTTTTATTGTATGATATTAACAATAAGAGCAGCTCACTACTCAAAATGGTAAATTTGAGAAGCAGCTGATATCGAAACTGCGACCTCTTGATTGGAAGGCAGCAGTTCTTAGCATTGCACCACACAAGCTGTCGTATCAACCGCCTACCGTAACCTGATTTCTTTTTTCTTCGGTTAAATTCTTGAATAAAAGAGCAGTTGTTTTGTTATACTTGTACCTTTTGTGAAAGTGTTTATTTCATATTTGTATTTCAGGCTTCACACTTATACATTTCATGTCTACATTTTGTCAATTATTACTAAAACATGAAAAACGTTTCTGTGTTAACAACGTTTTTACAGAGATTGTTGATGACACTGAACACACATGAAATGTATGTATTCTAAATGACGATGTACTTTTTTACCCTATAAAGCTCCAGCACTTCATTTGAAGATAAACACTGAGCACTGACAAACTTCTTTGTGAATTGAACTGTGGAGGTGGGCGGGGGGAATCAGACAGCAGGCTGCTTGCTGTTAACGACACATTTACAAGACAAAAGACGCTGGCAGAGAGGTGAGAATGGATTTAAGGTGGGCCGGATTTACGAGTTTTCTCATAGGCTCTGGTAATTCTAGTGTTATGTATGCGTACCACCACACAAGAAACATATCACGTGACAGAGCAGCCACAAGTAAGCCCAGCAAGTAAGGGAGCAATGTGAAGCTAGTCTATCAGGGTTTTTAAGAGGGTTATTTTAGGGGTCTTCTAGGGGTGTGTTCAGCCCCCCTGCTCACAATATAAATGATTTAGATATGAATTTACAGTAGGTAACAAGCTGGTTAAGTTTGCAGATGATACCAAGGCAGGTGGATTAGCAGATAATTTGGAATCTGTTATATCATTACAGAAGGACATGGATAGCATACAGGCTTGGGCAAATTTATGGAAGATGAAATTTAATGTCAGTAAATGTAAAGAATTACACATTGGAAGTAAAATTGTTAGGTTTGAATACACAATGGGTGGACTGAAAATAGAGAGTCCACCTTATGAGAAGGATTCAGAAGTCGTAGTGGACTCTAAGCTATCGACTTCCCAACAGTGTTCAGAAGCCATTAAGAAGGCTAACAGAATGTCAGGTTATATAGCGCCTTGATGTGTGGAGTACAAGTCACAGGAGGTTCTGCTCAAGTTTTATAACACACTGGTGGGGCCTCATCTGGAGTCCTGTGTCTCCAGATTACAAAAAGGACATAGCAGCACTAGAAAAGGTCCAGAGAAGAGCGACTAGGCTGATTCAGGGCTACAGGGGATGAGTTATGAGGAAAGATTAAAAGAGCTGAGCCTTTACAGTTTAAGAAAAAGAAGATTAAGAGGTGACCTGATTGAAGTGTTTAAAATTATGAGTGGAATTAGTGCAGTGGATCGAGACTGTGATTTTAAAATGAGTTCATCAAGAACATGGGGACACAGCTGGAAACTTGCTAAGGGGAAATTTTGCACAAACATTAGGAAGTTTTTCTTTACACAAAAAACGATTGATATTTGGAATAAGCGACCAAGTAGTGTGGTACAGTAAGACGTTGGGGACTTTCAAAACTCGACTTGATGTTTTTTGGAAGAAATAAGTGGACAGGACTGGCGAGGTTTGTTGGGCAGAATGGCCTGTTCTCGTCTAGAGTGTTCTAATGTTTTAATGTTCTGTCTGTTCCAGGTCAGTTTCTGAAAGACCGTACCTTGAGGTTGGACTTGATGCCTGTCTAGGCTTGGATGAATCTTTAGCTGTCTTTTCCGTTTCTTTCTGAGCCTTTTTTCTGCTGCTCATTTTTATATACTGTATGCTTGCATATACTGTAATTGAACCCCCTCGGGTTGAGTAAATACAGGATACTTTGTAATGGTAAAAAAATTAAAAAAATAAAACAATTGCAAATGGACTTCCACTTCAGACGTCTATCTCACGTAATGGATGAGACCCCGACTCGTTTCTATTTCTGACTCTCTGTTGATCATCACATATATTCATATCCTGGTGTTTCTGAAACACTTTCTCCTGTTTTCACTTCACCCTGAGCTTCAGTCATTTCCTCAGATTTAAATACCAATTTGTCCTCCATTTCTGATTCACCAGTCACTGAATCTTTCACTTTGTCATCTGATGTTCTCCTTAACAAGTTCTCTGTACTCACTGGACATTCCTGGCATATCTCAGTTATCTTTAACCTCACTGTTCTTACATTTGTTCGTCTTATGCCCTGTCTGACTACTTTTAAAGCACTTCATTGACTCTGTACAGACAAACACAACATAATCACACCGTCTACTGATTTCAGGGCTACTTTGAGTTCTGGTGAGTGTACTGTATGTCATTTAATAATATGTACACCTGTCATCTGAATGGGACGCCATGTTTCCAATCAGGAGAGTTGCACATTAGCATGCTCATCATCATGTCCATTATGACTTCACCATATCTACAAAATCAATTTATTAAGATTTTGTTTCTCAAAAATGAATTTACATTAGAAATGATGACTTGCTTAGCTGGAGTTGACAAAGATAACACTGAGACTAGCGATCAGCTAATTAGGAGCCCACCCTGTACCAGGACAAGAACCAAAGTTTCATCATTCAAGAAAACCACAACTGTTTTATTTATTTGTGAGGCAGATTGTACATCCTAGCAGCCCAGTCTTTCTGACATCGCAAGTACACAGGCGTCAACAGAGACCATCGGGTCCATGACCTCTTTTATTGACACATTTACACATTGACTGTGATGTCTGACCACTTCTTTTTTATTTCAGGCACTGTGAAACTTTCTGAACTTTCTGAACTTTCTGAACTTGTATTTTAATAGTGATAAAGTAAGCACCTTCCTATTTTAAAATTTATTTATTTGCTTCATTAAAAGAGGCAAATATCACTTTATTTAAAATATTCTGTCACAGAGGTATAGTGCCTTTCACTTTATCTATCTATCTATCTATCTATCTATCTATCTATCTATCTATCTATCTATCTATCTATCTATCTATCTATCTATCTATCTATCTATCTATCTATTATATAGTGCCTTTCATCTATCTATCTATCTATCTATCTATCTATCTATCTATCTATCTATCTATCTATCTATCTATCTATCTATCTATCTATCTATCATCATATAGCACCTTTCACATCTATCTATCTATCTATCTATCTATCTATCTATCTATCTATCTATCTATCTATCTATCTATCTATCTATCTATCTATCTATCTATCTATCTATCTATCTATCTATCTATCTTGACAGTCCAGTTCTCTTCCTGTGGCCTCAAGTGTCCATCACAATCCCCAGCACTTTCTGTTAGTTTCTGATTTCAGTTGTCCCCCCTTGTGACCCTTAGTGACAAAGTGACATTTGCTCAGCCCCTCTCTGACGTCACTTTTCTGCTCCTGATGTCCATGTGCTCCTCTCTTGGTGTCCTGCACATCAGACTTGTGACGTGACCCCATTGTCGTGTATTCTACGCTCGCAACTCGAGTCGCCTGTTTCTTAGACAAATCGTCACTTCATTGATGACAATGGTGTCACCCTTTATTATGACGCTGGCACCTTGAACAGGGGACATGTCCTCATTTGAATGTTCAAAGTATCTGCAGACATCGGCCTTAACCAGCGTATCCTAATGTGACATCGAGAACACACAAATGATGGGGGGTCCTAAACACGGGGACAGCTGCAGTGGACGCCAATACTCTTTAATGTCACACACGTCATTGTCATTGTCACAGAGTGACGTTTTTATGATTTATTTAGTTACATGTGTTATATTTTATTGTTTGCCCTGAAGAAGTCATTGAGAGAATCGCGTTGGCCCTCAGACTGTGAGGTTTATGTGGTCGGACCTCGAGAAGAAGGACCCCTCAAACAAACTGCCATGGGGGTCTTCACTTGTGTCTTCAGAACTAAAAGGATTTGCTTGTGATTTAGGACTGAGCTATGAAGAGACGATTGTTTGGTTTTCTTTCACATTCTCTCATATTCTGTCTGTTTATTATGGGATGTGTTGTTGTTTTTTTGATTTGTTTCCTGATCTTCACAGGTGAGTTAATCCTGGTGGTCTGGACTGCTGAATTCCTGATGATTGTCGTCCTTTTCTGAGCCCCTGACGTGTTCTTCTTGTGATCTTCTGATTTTTTCTCTTTCGGTGGCTCAGCTGCTGTTCTTCTTGTCTTTTTATTCTTTAATTCTCCATGTGGTTTGATGTCACTAAATGTCAATTGTGTCAATTCTAACACGTACCAGCAGGTGGCGATGCTAGCAGGTCACTCTGACATTTTGCTTTGAATGGGCAGCTCAGGTCAGAGGAGAGCTGGGAGTGGACAGCAGTGGTCAGCAGTAATGGGGGTCACTTCACAGTCCACTCAGACCACCTCTGTGCCCAGGGGACTGGACTTTGGGATGCTGAGTGTCCATTCAGAGCTCGTCCACTGGCTTTATTACAAATTAGGAGAGAAATAAAAAAACTGAGGTCACCAGCAGTGAGGCCTTTAGTGGACTGAGGTCAGCTGGTCAGTGGCACCGGTCAGCATGTGACATGTGAGTGTCAGAAGTGTCACATGTCAGTCCTGTCCACCCTGTCCATTATGTCACTGATCACATAGTCAGTCCGGTCTTTGTCACAATAGACAGAAAGAGTGTCCTCATCGTCTAAGTGGTCTGACATCAGGAGAGCCCACCATGACAGACACTCGAGTGTCACGCTCTCCGATGTCCAGCAGTGACCGGCGTGTCTAACAGGAATCTGTGGATGGGGTCCTGCAAATCAGTCAAAGCCCCTCCATGTGCTGAGTCCTCAGTTAGAGACACAAATCCAAGGTGGTCCCTCCGCTGTCATCGGCTTTGATAAGTCTGTCTGGACCCTCGAGTGCAGGACACTGTCAGCCTCATGTCCTTCACATTCCTGTCCAGTGTCCACATGTCACTTTGAGTGACTTGTCACCAGTCAGTGTGGCAGGAAGGCGGAAGACGCTGTCAGGTATATAGCGCCTTACCTTATAAGGACAGCAGTGGTCTCAGGGTCAAAGTGCATTTCAGTGAAGACGGCGCAGTCATTGAGCCCTTGTGCTGTGTGTCCTTCTGTCTGTCTGTCTGTCCTCACTCATCTCTCTTCTTCTCCACAGGTTGGACTCTTGTGGTCTCACCTCGGCCTGCTGCTCAGCTCTCTCCTCGGTCCTCTCGTCTCCAAACTCACAGCTGACTGAACTGGACCTGGACTTCAACAAGCTGGGAGATTCAGGGGCTCGTCAGCTGAGTGAGGGGCTCAGGAGTGACAACTGTAAATTAGTGACACTGGGGTGAGTAAAGAGGGGGAGGGGTGGGGGGTGTGAATGTGTTATTGATGGGCGGGCTGATCACATGATATAGTGCCTTTCACATCTATCTATCTATCTATCTATCTATCTATCTATCTATCTATCTATCTATCTATCTATCTATCTATCTATCTATTATATAGTGCCTTTCATCTATCTATCTATCTATCTATCTATCTATCTATCTATCTATCTATCTATCTATCTATCTATCATATAGTGCCTTTCATCTATCTATCTATCTATCTATCTATCTATCTATCTATCTATCTATCTATCTATCTATCTATCTATCTATCTATCTATCTATTATATAGTGCCTTTCATCTATCTATCTATCTATCTATCTATCTATCTATCTATCTATCTATCTATCTATCTATCTATCTATCTATCTTGACAGTTCAGTTCACTTCCTGTGACCTCAAATGTCCATCACAATCCCCAGCACTTTCTATTAGTTTCTGATTTCAGTTGTCCCACCTTGTGACCCTTAGTGACAAAGTGACATTTGCTCAGCCCCTCTCTGATGTCACTTTTCTGCTCCTGATGTCCATGTGCCCCTCTGTTGGTGTCCTGCACATCAGACTTGTGACGTGACCCCATTGTCGTGTATTCTACCCTCACTGCTCGAGTCTCGCCTGTTTCTTAGACAAATCGTCACTTCATTGATGACAATGGTGTCACCCTTTATTATGACGCTGGCACCTTGAACAGGGGACATGTCCTCATTTGAATGTTCAAAGTATCTGCAGACATCGGCCTTAACCAGCGCATCCTAATGTGACATCGAGAACACACAAATGATGGGGGGTCCTAAACACGGGGACAGCTGCAGTGGACGCCAATACTCTTTAATGTCACACACGTCATTGTCATTGTCACAGAGTGACGTTTTTAGGATTTATTTAGTGACGTGTGTTATGTTTTATTGTTTGCTCTGAAGAAGTCATTGAGAGAATCGCGTTGGCCCTCAGACTGTGAGGTTTATGTGGTCGGACCTTGAGAAGCAGGACCCCTCAAACAGGCTGTCATGGGGGCTTCACTTGTGTCTTCAGAACTAAAAGGATTTGCTTGTGATTTAGGACTGAGCTATGAAGAGACGATTGTTTGGTTTTCTTTCACCTTCTTTCATATTCTGTCTGTTTATTATGGGATGTGTTGTTGTTCTTTTGATTTGTTTCCTGATCTTCACAGGTGAGTTAATCCTGGTGGTCCGGACTGCTGAATTCCTGATGATTCTTGTCCTTTTCTGAGCCCCTGACGTGTTCTTCTTGTGATCTTCTGATTCTTTTCTCTTTCGGTGGCCCAGCTGCTTTTCTTCTTGTCTTTTTATTCTTTAATTCTCCATGTGGTTTGATGTCACTGAGATGTCAATTGTGTCATTTCTAACACCTACCAGCAGGTGGCGATGCTAGCAGGTCACTCTGCCATTTTGCTCTGAATGGGCAGCTCAGGTCAGAGGAGAGCTGGGAGTGGACAGCAGTGGTCAGCAGTAATGGGGGTCACTTCACAGTCCACTCAGACAACATCTGTGCCCAGGGGACTGGACTTTGGGATGCTGAGTGTCCATTCAGAGCTCGTCCACTGGCTTTATTACAAATTAGGAGAGAAATAAGAAAACTGAGGTCACCAGCAGTGAGGCCTTTAGTGGACTGAGGTCAGCTGGTCAGTGGCACCGGTCAGCATGTGACATGTGAGTGTCAGAAGTGTCACATGTCAGTCCTGTCCACCCTGTCCATTATGTCACTGATCACATAGTCAGTCCGGTCTTTGTCACAATAGACAGACAGAGTGTCCTCATCGTCTAAGTGGTCTGACATCAGGAGAGCCCACCATGACAGACACTCGAGTATCACGCTCTCCGATGTCCAGCAGTGACCGGCGTGTCTAACAGGAATCTGTGGATGGGGTCCTGCAAATCAGTCAAAGCCCCTCCATGTGCTGAGTCCTCAGTTAGAGACACAAATCCAAGGTGGTCCCTCCGCTGTCATCGGCTTTGACAAGTCTGTGTGGACCCTCGAGTGCAGGACACTGTCAGCCTCATGTCCTTCACATTCCTGTCCAGTGTCCACATGTCACTTTGAATAACATGTCACCAGTCAGTGTGGCAGGAAGGCAGAAGACGCTGTCAGGTATATAGCGCCTTACCTTATAAGGACAGCAGTAGTCTCAGGGTCAAAGTGCATTTCAGTGAAGACGGCGCAGTCATTGAGCCCTTGTGCTGTGTGTCCTTCTGTCTGTCTGTCTGTCCTCACTCGTCTCTCTTCTTCTTCACAGGTTGTACTCTTGTGGTCTCACCTCGGCCTGCTGCTCAGCTCTCTCCTCGGTCCTCTCATCTCCAAACTCACGGCTGACTGAACTGAGTCTGAGGAACAACAACAACCTGGGAGATTCAGGGGCTCATCAGCTGAGTGAGGGGCTCAGGAGTGACAACTGTAAATTAGAGAAACTGGGGTGAGTAAAGAGGGGGAGGGGTGGGGGTCTGAATGTGTCATTGATGGGCGGGCTGATCACATGATATAGTGCCTTTCACATCTATCTATCTATCTATCTATCTATCTATCTATCTATCTATCTATCTATCTATCTATCTATCTATCTATCTATCTATCATATAGTGCCTTTCATCTATCTATCTATCTATCTATCTATCTATCTATCTATCTATCTATCTATCTATCTATCTATCTATCTTGACAGTCCAGTTCTCTTCCTGTGACCTCAAGTGTCCATCACAATCCCCAGCACTTTCTGTTAGTTTCTGATTTCAGTTGTCCCACCTTGTGACCCTTAGTGACAAAGTGACATTTGCTCAGCCCCTCTCTGACGTCACATTTCTGCTCCTGATGTCCACGTGCTCCTCTGTTGGAGTCCTGCACATCAGACTTGTGACGTGACCCCATTGTCGTATATTCTATGCTCACAGCTCGAGTCTCACCTGTTTCTTAGACAAATCGTCACTTCATTGATGACAATGGTGTCACCCTTTATTATGACGCTGGCACCTTGAACAGGGGACATGTCCTCATTTGAATGTTCAAAGTATCTGCAGACATCGGCCTTAACCAGCGTATCCTAATGTGACATCGAGAACACACAAATGATGGGGGGTCCTAAACACGGGGACAGCTGCAGTGGACGCCAATACTCTTTAATGTCACACACGTCATTGTCATTGTCACAGAGTGACGTTTTTAGGATTTATTTAGTGACGTGTGTTATGTTTTATTGTTTGCTCTGAAGAAGTCATTGAGAGAGTCGCGTTGGCCTTCAGACTGTGAGGTTTATGTGGTCGGACCTTGAGAAGCAGGACCCCTCAAACAGACTGTCATGGGGGCTTCACTTGTGTCTTCAGAACTAAAAGGATTTGCTTGTGATTTAGGACTGAGCTATGAAGAGACGATTGTTTGGTTTTCTTTCACATTCTCTCATATTCTCCCTGTTTATTATGGGATGTGTTGTTGTTTTTTTGATTTGTTTCCTGATCTTCACAGGTGAGTTAATCCTGGTGGTCCGGACTGCTGAATTCCTGATGATTCTCCTCCTTTTCTGAGCCCCTGACGTGTTCTTCTTGTGATCTTCTGATTCTTTTCTCTTTCGGTGGCCCAGCTGCTTTTCTTCTTGTCTTTTTATTCTTTAATTCTCCGTGTGGTTTGATGTCACTGAGATGTCAATTGTGTCATTTCTAACACCTACTAGCAGGTGGCGATGCTAGCAGGTCACTCTGACATTTTGCTCTGAATGGGCAGCTCAGGTCAGAGGAGAGCTGGGAGTGGACAGCAGTGGTCAGCAGTAATGGGGGTCACTTCACAGTCCACTCAGACAACATCTGTGCCCAGGGGACTGGACTTTGGGATGCTGAGTGTCCATTCAGAGCTCGTCCACTGGCTTTATTACAAATTAGGAGAGAAGTAAGAAAACTGAGGTCACCAGCAGTGAGGCCTTTAGTGGACTGAGGTCAGCTGGTCAGTGGCACCGGTCAGCATGTGACATGTGAGTGTCAGAAGTGTCACATGTCAGTCCTGTCCACCCTGTCCATTATGTCACTGATCACATAGTCAGTCCGGTCTTTGTCACAATAGACAGACAGAGTGTCCTCATCGTCTAAGTGGTCTGACATCAGGAGAGCCCACCATGACAGACACTCGAGTGTCACGCTCTCCGATATCCAGCAGTGACCAGCATGTCTAACAGGAATCTGTGGATGGGGTCCTGCAAATCAGTCAAAGCCCCTCCATGTGCTGAGTCCTCAGTTAGAGACACAAATCCAAGGTGGTCCCTCCGCTGTCATCGGCTTTGACAAGTCTGTGTGGACCCTCGAGTGCAGGACACTGTCAGCCTCATGTCCTTCACATTCCTGTCCAGTGTCCACATGTCACTTTGAATAACATGTCACCAGTCAGTGTGGCAGGAAGGCAGAAGACGCTGTCAGGTATATAGCGCCTTACCTTATAAGGACAGCAGTGGTCTCAGGGTCAAAGTGCATTTCAGTGAAGACGGCGCAGTCATTGAGCCCTTGTGCTGTGTGTCCTTCTGTCTGTTTGTCTGTCCTCACTCGTCTCTCTTCTTCTCCACAGGTTGGGGTCTTGTGGTCTCACCTCGGCCTGCTGCTCAGCTCTCTCCTCGGTCCTCTCGTCTCCAAACTCACAGCTGACTTTACTGGTGCTGAACAACAACAACCTGGGAGATTCAGGGGCTCGTCAGCTGAGTGAGGGGCTCAGGAGTGACAACTGTAAATTAGAGAAACTGTGGTGAGTAAAGAGGGGGAGGGGTGGGGGGTGTGAATGTGTTATTGATGGGCGGGCTGATCACATGATATAGTGCCTTACACATCTATCTATCTATCTATCTATCTATCTATCTATCTATCTATCTATCTATCTATCTATCTATCATATAGTGCCTTTCATCTATCTATCTATCTATCTATCTATCTATCTATCTATCTATCTATCTATCTATCTATCTATCTATCTATCTATCTATCTATCATATAGTGCCTTTCATCTATCTATCTATCTATCTATCTATCTATCTATCTATCTATCTATCTATCTATCTATCTATCTATCTATCTATCATATAGTGCCTTTCATCTATCTATCTATCTATCTATCTATCTATCTATCTATCTATCTATCTATCTATCTATCTATCTATCATATAGTGCCTTTCATCTATCTATCTATCTATCTATCTATCTATCTATCTATCTATCTATCTATCTATCTATCTATCTATCATATAGTGCCTTTCATCTATCTATCTATCTATCTATCTATCTATCTATCTATCTATCTATCTATCATATAGTGCCTTTCATCTATCTATCTATCTATCTATCTATCTATCTATCTATCTATCTATCTATCTATCTATCTATCTATTATATAGTGCCTTTCACATCTATCTATCTATCTATCTATCTATCTATCTATCTATCTATCTATCTATCTATCTATCTATTATATAGTTCCTTTCACATCTATCTATCTATCTATCTATCTATCTATCTATCTATCTATCTATCTATCTATCTATTATATAGTGCCTTTCACATCTATCTATCTATCTATCTATCTATCTATCTATCTATCTATCTATCTATCTATCTATCTATCTATCTATCTATCATATAGTGCCTTTCATCTATCTATCTATCTATCTATCTATCTATCTATCTATCTATCTATCTATCTATCTATCTATCTATCTATCTATCTATCTATCTATCTATCATATAGTGCCTTTCATCTATCTATCTATCTATCTATCTATCTATCTATCTATCTATCTATCTATCTACAGTAGTGTGAAAAACTATTTGCCCCCTTCCTGATTTCTTATTCTTTTGCATGTTTGTCACACAAAATGTTTCTGATCATCAAACACATTTAACCATTAGTCAAATATAACACAAGTAAACACAAAATGCAGTTTTTAAATGATGGTGTTTATTATTTAGGGAGAAAAAAAATCCAAACCTACATGGCCCTGTGTGAAAAACTAATTGCCCCCTTGTTAAAAAATAACCGAACTGTGGTGTATCACACCTGAGTTTAATTTCCGTAGCCACCCCCAGGCCTGATTACTGCCACACCTGTTTCAATCAAGAAATCACTTAAATAGGAGCTGCCTGACACAGAGGAGTAGACCAAAAGCACCTCAAAAGCTAGACATCATGCCAAGATCCAAAGAAATTCAGGAACAAATGAGAACAGAAGTAATTGAGATCTATCAGTCTGGTAAAGATTATAAAGCCATTTCTAAAGCTTTGGGACTCCAGCGAACCACAGTGAGAGCCATTATCCACAAATGGCAAAAACATGGAACAGTGGTGAACCTTCCCAGGAGTGGCCGGCCGACCAAAATTACCCCAAGAGCGCAGAGACGACTCATCCGAGAGGTCACAAAAGACCCCAGGACAACGTCTAAAGAACTGCAGGCCTCACTTGCCTCAATTAAGGTCAGTGTTCACGACTCCACCATAAGAAAGAGACTGGGCAAAAATGGCCTGCATGGCAGATTTCCAAGACGCAAACCACTGTTAAGCAAAAAGAACATTAGGGCTCGTCTCAATTTTGCTAAGAAACATCTCAATGATTGCCAAGACTTTTGGGAAAATACCTTGTGGACTGATGAGACAAAAGTTGAACTTTTTGGAAGGCAAATGTCCCGTTACATCTGGCGTAAAAGGAACACAGCATTTCAGAAAAAGAACATCATACCAACAGTAAAATATGGTGGTGGTAGTGTGATGGTCTGGGGTTGTTTTACTGCTTCAGGACCTGGAAGGCTTGCTGTGATCGATGGAACCATGAATTCTACTGTCTACCAAAAAATCCTGAAGGAGAATGTCCGGCCATCTGTTCGTCAACTCAAGCTGAAGCGATCTTGGGTGCTGCAACAGGACAATGACCCAAAACACACCAGCAAATCCACCTCTGAATGGCTGAAGAAAAACAAAATGAAGACTTTGGAGTGGCCTAGTCAAAGTCCTGACCTGAATCCAATTGAGATGCTATGGCATGACCTTAAAAAGGCGGTTCATGCTAGAAAACCCTCAAATAAAGCTGAATTACAACAATTTTGCAAAGATGAGGGGGCCAAAATTCCTCCAGAGCGCTGTAAAAGACTCATTGCAAGTTATCGCAAACGCTTGATTGCAGTTATTGCTGCTAAGGGTGGCCCAACCAGTTATTAGGTTCAGGGGCAATTACTTTTTCACACAGGGCCATGTAGGTTTGGATTTTTTTTTTCTCCCTAAATAATAAAAACCACCATTTACAAACTGCATTTTGTGTTTAGGGCGGCACGGTGGCGCAGTGGGTAGCGCTGCTGCCTCGCAGTTGGGAGTCCTGGGGACCCGGGTTCGCTTCCCGGGTCCTCCCTGCGTGGAGTTTGCATGTTCTCCCCGTGTCTGCGTGGGTTTCCTCCGGGCGCTCTGGTTTCCTCCCACAGTCCAAAGACATGCAGGTTAGGTGGATTGGCGATTCTAAATTGGCCCTAGTGTGTGCTTGGTGTGTGGGTGTGTTTGTGTGTGTCCTGCGGTGGGTTGGCACCCTGCCCAGGATTGGTTCCCTGCCTTGTGCCCTGTGTTGGCTGGGATTGGCTCCAGCAGACCCCCGTGACCCTGTGTTCGGATTCAGTGGGTTGGATAATGGATGGATGGATGGATTTTGTGTTTACTTGTGTTATATCTGACTAATGGTTAAATGTGTTTGATGATCAGAAACATTTTGTGTGACAAACATGCAAAAGAATAAGAAATCAGGAAGGGGGCAAATAGTTTTTCACACCACTGTATCTTGACAGTCCAGTTCTCTTCCTGTGACCTCAAGTGTCCATCACAATCCCTAGCACTTTCTATTAGTTTCTGATTTCAGTTGTCCCACCTTGTGACCCTTAGTGACAAAGTGACATTTGCTCAGCCCCTCTCTGACGTCACTTTTCTGCTCCTGATGTCCACGTGCTCCTCTGTTGGAGTCCTGCACATCAGACTTGTGACGTGACCCCATTGTCGTGTATTCTACCCTCACAGCTCGAGTCTCGCCTGTTTCTTAGACAAGTCGTCACTTCATTGATGACAATGGTGTCACCCTTTATTATGACGCTGGCACCTTGAACAGGGGACATGTCCTCATTTGAATGTTCAAAGTATCTGCAGACATCGGCCTTAACCAGCGTATCCTAATGTGACATCGAGAACACACAAATGATGGGGAGTCCTAAACACGGGGACAGCTGCAGTGGACGCCAATACTCTTTAATGTCACACACGTCATTGTCATTGTCACAGAGTGACGTTTTTAGGATTTATTTAGTAACGTGTGTTATGTTTTATTGCTTGTCCTGAAGAAGTCATTGAGAGAATCGCGTTGGCCCTCAGACTGTGAGGTTTATGTGGTCGGACCTTGAGAAGCAGGACCCCTCAAACAGGCTGCCATGGGGGGCTTCACTTGTGTCTTCAGAACTAAAAGGATTTGCTTGTGATTTAGGACTGAGCTATGAAGAGACGATTGTTTGGTTTTCTTTCACATTCTCTCATATTCTGTCTGTTTATTATGGGATGTGTTGTTGTTGTTTTGATTTGTTTCCTGATCTTCACAGGTGAGTTAATCCTGGTGGTCCGGACTGCTGAATTCCTGATGATTCTCCTCCTTTTCTGAGCCCCTGACGTGTTCTTCTTGTGATCTTCTGATTCTTTTCTCTTTCGGTGGCCAAGCTGCTGTTCTTCTTGTCTTTTTATTCTTTAATTCTCCGTGTGGTTTGATGTCACTGAGATGTCAATTGTGTCATTTCTAACACGTACCAGCAGGTGGCGATGCTAGCAGGTCACTCTGACATTTTGCTCTGAATGGGCAGTTCAGGTCAGAGGAGAGCTGGGAGTGGACAGCAGTGGTCAGCAGTAATGGGGGTCACTTCACAGTCCACTCAGACCACCTCTGTGCCCAGGGGACTGGACTTTGTGATTCTGAGTGTCCATTCAGAGCTCGTCCACTGGCTTTATTACAAATTGGGAGAGAAATAAGAAAACTGAGGTCACCAGCAGTGAGGCCTTTAGTGGACTGAGGTCAGCTGGTCAGTGGCACCGGTAAGCATGTGACGTGTGAGTGTCAGAAGTGTCACATGTCAGTCCTGTCCACCCTGTCCATTATGTCACTGATCACACAGTCAGTCCAGTCTTTGTCACAATAGACAGTCAGAGTGTCCTCATCGTCTAAGTGGTCTGACATCAGGAGAGCCCACCATGACAGACACTCGAGTGTCACGCTCTCCGATATCCAGCAGTGACCAGC
>NC_041397.2:327269585-327339585 GCF_900747795.2 Erpetoichthys calabaricus
CCAACACAGGGCACAAGGCAGGAAACAAACCCTGGGCAGGGCACCAGCCCACCGCAGGGCGCGCACACACACACACTCACACACACTCACACACACACACACACACCAAGCACACACTAGGGACAATTTAGGATGACCAATGCACCTAACCTGCATGTCTTTGGACTGTGGGAGGAAACCCACGCAGACACAGGGAGAACATGCAAACTCCACGCAGGGAGGACCCAGGAAGCGAACCCAGACGGGTCTCCTAACTGTGAGGCAGCAGCGCTACCCACTGCACCACCGTGCTGCCCATAATGTAATATGCATATTTTAATGCATTTCGTCATACAAATGATATGAAGTATACATCCTAGTATTCTAACAGCTCACAGCTCCACAAGGAGAGCTCTTAGAAATCAAAATCAACTTAGAAGCCAGTCATCATCATCATCATCATCTTTAAATACGAGGCGCTCTCTTCTAATTCTTCCATTTGCAACATCTTCTAACAACACTGAAGCAGCCATGGCACTTGGAATAGTTTGGCCATTCCGTGCTCCATTACATTGCTACAGTAAGATTATAATCAAGTGAATTCAATTTTTAAAGGATGTGTAATTAATTTCAGTGTATCTGATAAAACACACATCATGGACGCAGATCTCAGAAAGAAAGAGACACCAAACAGAAACAGAAACAGCAGCTCTGCTCTGACGTTGGGTGCTCCCTATTTAGAAAACTGAGCAGAAAGCATGAGTACACAGTTTGAGGTTGCAGTGAAAATGTGTGTAGTGCTACACCAAGTTTAGTTTTTAAACATCTTGAAGTGAGCGTGGAAACGAGCGTACGCAACATTTTAATGTGCTCTCACCATTTATACATGAGGCCCCTGGTCTTGTTTAAAACTACAGTGAGGGGTGAGAATGTCTGAAGGCCATCGTGGTGGCCACGTTCTGCACAAACAGCACCCCCTACTGTCCCTATCTGTCCCTGCGCCTTTGCAGTACATTCACCACATGTGAGTTTATAAAGCTGCTGTCAGAGACTTGTGGTTTATAGGACCTCAATGTAAACCTGACACATGAGCAGGACGGCCGTTATAACTTTAGTTTTGTCAGAGGAGTTCTGCTCAATTCATTAATTAGTTCAGTTCAGTTGGCTTTTTCTTTTTTTTTAAGGGCACATCTTTATTTATGAATAACTGGAAATGTCTTCAGGATTTTAAATGTTACCTTTCTGTCTAAATAAAGGTCTGTTCTGTTTTGTTGGTTTCTTTATTCTTTATAATGTATTTAGTTTTGCACATTTCTCACCTTTTAAGGTCTCACACCGGTGGTCTCGATGCAAAGTCCTTGATCAGCAAATTGACTTTTTTTACTTTTTGGATGACTGTTGCCCATTGTCAGCGCCATATCAAATTTAAACAGAGATGTAATGTAAAAGGTTTAACAAAGCCAAGCTTGGAATTAAATTATTAATAAAGGTAAGAAATGGAGAAGCTCACGTCTTCTCCTGTCTCTTACCCTGAAGGCTCCTGCAGTTTCAGCTCCACTCCTCTCATCCATTTTGTCACATGTTGTTCTCTAAGTTGACATGGCTGTCTTCTGCCCCGTTACTGTCAGTGTGAACGTCAGCTCCACCCCGGTGCCCTTGTGTCTGTGTTATTGGGGTGTACATGAACTTCAGCGGTCCTCGTTCATTTACTGTTGGGTTTGTGTGTCTCCATTGTTCTCTGAGTGTGTCCTGTTGGTTTGCTCACAGGTGGGCTTCGTTTTATGTCACACTCTACACACATCTTGTGTGCCAACTTTATGTGTTGGCTAGATTGGTTTGGCATATCTAATGACAAGGCTCTGGACAAAGTGCCCACAGAATGCACTCAAAGCACTCGCCACGCTGACTCACACTGGTAAACCATCCAAGTGCCAACATCAAATTACAACATGTGTGTGTTTTTTTAAGCTGGCACAGTGCTGAGTTAGTGACGCTGCCTGCCAGCTCTAGTGAGTCCTCACTTCTCATTCCTGACCAAGTTCTGTCAGTTCTGTTAGTGTGAGCGCTGTCGGCTCTCCCCTTGTCCCTGTCAGTTCTTCTTATGGTACTCTGGTTTTCTCACACGTTCATTAAAGACATGCAGGTCAGATTGGCTCTGGGTGACTGTGTGTGTGTGACTGGGTCAAGTGATGGATTGGTGTCTTCCCCTGGGTGTTTCCAGTCTTGTGCCCAGTGCCGATGGGATAGCAGTAAACACTTGTGATCCCTGGCCCCTCATCAAGTATCTACAGTATGCTGTGGTCAGGACCATCCCTTGGAGGGCCAAATGCTGTATATCTGTAGCACTGCATTTATATACAGTTGAGCCGTGTGAGTGCTGAGGAAAGAGTCCATGGAGGAGACATGTGGACGCTGCACACTCACAAGGAAGTCCTGACCAAAGACCAGTAACGTCACTCTCGCTCAGCCTTGACATATAAGTAGGGGGGGACACCAACGCTTTTCTACTTCTGTCGTATTTATTTTGTCCTTTTTGTTTTTGTTTTGCTTGTCTTTTGCCTTAGCGGAATGAAATTTGGGATTTCTACAGCTGGGACCCCAACACTTTATGATGTGCTTTCTTGGTTCAGTGTAACTATATTTACATTTCTACAAAGCTTAATTCTAAGAAAAGTTAATGCAGTGTTTAAAGTGCTGTGATTGTTAAAGGCTCCCTGACCTGCCATATGACAAGAATTTCAGTTTCTCCTGTGGAGACTGGCTCGGACACAGAGAGGCAGACACCCTTATGTCACCCAACACACGTTTATTTATAATATTTACAAAGTCCTTATTGTGCTCACAGACCCCAAAGACCCCAAAGTCCTGGCCATGCAACAATGCCTTCTTCAGGCCGCCTCCTTGCCTTCCTCCCGACATCATCTTCCTTCCTCCCGACTCTTGTTCTTGACTGGAGGGAGGCGGCCCCTTTTATACACACCTGGATGTGCTCCAGGTGCTCCCTGGCAATCTTCCACCGGCACTCCCCAGTGTGGCGGAAGTGCCAGCAGCATACCCGGAAGCACTCCGGGTGTTCCCTCTTTTCTTCCCCCCAGCACTTCCGGGTGTGGCGGAAGCGCTGGGGTCCAGGGTCCCCAAGGCATCGGGGCACCCCCTGGCGGTGTCCACAGGCCCCTACAGGGTAGAGCTTCCAAGCTCTGTACCCGTGTCCCCCAATACAACCAGGGCGGATGCCCCCTCACGTTCTGGAGGAGGAATGAGCCCTCCTCCTGTCTTCCTGGACGTCCCGGCCGTGTGTGAGCCCCATCCGGGTGCCACAGTGCCCCAACGCCAGCGAAGACACGTTGGTCTGAGCGACACAACCCGTGAGGGCGGTTCAGCCCCGAAGTGGGTCCTACTATTTGTCCAGGGACCAATCCGGCACCCTGGAACTCGTGTTTTCGGCACCCCTTCCGAGGTCTTCGCGCCCCTGTGTACTGTGCTGCTCGCGCCTTCGTAGCCTCCGCCTGTCGTGGGGCTGCCCCATCTCCAGCGAAGAGTCCTCCAGTGCGGCGGTCCGTCCCGGGAGGGCAGGTCCTCCACAAAGCAGGCCCTACTGCGCATCCGGGTCCGCTCCTGTAACCAAAACAGATAGAGGGGCAGAAGCGATGCCTGGACGCCACCACCTGATGTCCCTCTGTGCCGCGCACTGACAGCGCTCTCCCCCCTTAGCGGCACCCCATGACTTGCCTGTTCGGCACCTTCTCCGCAGGCTTCCTGCCCATCTGCTGGTGTCTGACGGGTCCGCTCGCACTGTCATCTCCTTCACCGGCTTTGGAGCTTCCCTCTGCCTCCGCAGAGGACGGCCACTCTCTGGACGTGCGCACCCAGCTGCACGCCCCTTCCTATCGGAGGAACCGGCATTCACCCCTCGATCCCTCCTATCACTCTTGGACGCCTGGACGGTTTGAGTCTGCACATTACAAACGCACAGCCCCGTTCCCGTCTGCATCCATACAGAACGACGGGAGACTGTCGCAGTGTCGGGCGCTAGGACCCAGGGCACTCATCAGCCCCTGTCCTGCCTGTCCTCTCGATGTTACTCCCCTCACCTTGCGAACAGCCTGAACCGCCGCATCCACTATCGGAGATCCCACTACTCAATACCGGTCATTTGGATCACGGCCAATTTCGGTGGGCTCTCCTTTATGCTGTACAGAGTTGGCTTTACTCACCATCTCCGCCATACCACTCCGGCCAAAGGATCCAGTGACGCGCCTGTCCACCGCAGCACGTAGCGTCTGTAATGACGCGCTCGCCATCCCCTCCAGCTCCTGCAGGCCTGCACGGAGCGTACGTAGCACCTGTGGAAATGCCGCTACGGACTGAAGCGTCTGCTCCAGCTCACGCAGCGCCACTGACAAGCAGAGAAAGTCAGCCAGGGATTGACTTACCAGGTTGTCAGTCACACTCACCGGCCCCTCTGGCCCAATCGGACATTCCTTGGTCCCACCTCTATACAGTCATTGGCGGGCACACAAGACACACTGTCCAATCCCGTGCTTGTCACGGGGAGGGACTTCCGGTCCGCGGCCATTTTGGCTCTTCTCCTCCTGTTGCGGTGATGAGCCGACCCTCTGCGCTGCAGCGTCTCCCTTCCTGCAGCCTCTGCTGCTGCTGCCGCTTCACGAAAGCCCCACAGATCAGCGCGAGTCTGCCACCGACGCAGACCCGGACAGCCCCTGCCTGAAGCAAACAAAACAAGCGCAGCCCCATAGGGCTGGCTGCCGGCGAGCAGGGAACTTACCTGTCAGGTCCCGTCTGACCGAAGCAGCTGCCTCAGCATGGCCTTCTTAGAACTTGCGCCGTCCTGGACGCTGTCAGCGACAGCACACTCCCTGGAGCCCGCTGAACTCAGGTATGGCCCGTCGGTATTCCGTCACACCAGGAGGGAACCGTGACCGCGGCCCGTTAGCGGTCTGCTGCGCCGAGCCGTCCACAAAATTATTTTTATCAGGGATTCCCCGCCTTGTAACAGGCGGATCATCCCATCTGGGATGCCATTGTGGAGACTGGCTCGGACACAGACAGGCAGACACGCTTATGTCACCCAACACATGTTTATCTATATAATTAATAAAAGGCAAAGCCCTCACTAACTGATTGACTGACTGACTGACTGACTGACTGACTGACTGACTGACTCACTCATCACTAATTCTCCAACTTCCCGTGTAGGTGGAAGGCTGAAATTTGGCAGGCTGATTCCTTACAGCTTACTTACAAAAGTTACGCAGGTTTCATTTTGAAATTCAACGCGTAATGGTCATACCTGGAACCTCTTTTTTGACAATATACTGTAATGGACGGCAGCTCGATGGCCGTGGGAGGCGGAGTTGAGTGTCACATCATCACGCCTCCCACGTAATCACATGAAAACACTGTGAACGCAGTAGGGAGAAATGAAGGAAGAGCCGCAAACAGCGAAGAACAAAAAATTCATTAAACAATTGAGAAGGGAGCAAAACAATAAGAAGCGAGCGAGTGAAGCATAAAAGCATCTTCATAAGGGAAACAAGGCACGGTGTAAAACGTAAGTTTAAATTAAGTTTATAGAAACGCTCCCGCTGCGGATTGCAATAACATATTCGCGAGATAAAAGTTTAATGAGAAGACACGAGGTATAAACGAACCACACGCCGTAGCGCAACGTTAGGGGCTTCACCTCTGGCGCTGACGTTCGAGATTCGATTCCCGAGAGGGGATGCAATGAGTGTGTACGCATGAAGAGCACAGAATTAGGGCGAAACACGTGTTGCATACTCTTTGCATAATTTGAAAGTAAACAATTTCAACCATTCTATGATCTGCTTCTCGCAACTGAAAAACGGCACATGGCAGATGTTAGCTGACTTGCTGACCGCAACGTTAGGGGCTTCAACTCTGGCACTGACGATAGAGATTCGATTCCCGAGAGGGGATGCAGTGAGTGTGTACGCCTGATGAGCCCAGAATTAGGGAGAAACACGTGTCGCATACTCTGCATTATTTGAAAGTAAACTACAGTATTAAAACCATTCTATGATCTGCTTCTGGGGACAGAAAGAGGGCACGTGGCGGACGTAAGGCGACTTGCTGACCAACCACAAGCGTAACCTGGCAGGTAACTACCCATACAATCAGATTGTGATTCAGAAAACGAATGCCATGAATGTAATTACCACGATCTACATACTGTCAAATAAACGAAACACACGCCGTAGCGCGACAGCTGTGAAAAGGGAGGTTCACAAAAAAACAGATCCTTAACAAATTGTTATTGGTATATTTTCGATCCGTTTAAAAAGGTTTTCTTTTCTTCTTAATAAAAAATTAAAAGCGGTACTTCGCCGCAACGAAGCGCGAGAATTTGGCTATATATATCTGCTTCTCGCAATACAAAGAGGGCACGTGGCGGATGTTAGACGACTTGATGACCAAGCATAAGCGTTACCTGCCAGGTAACCACCGATACAATGAGATTGTGATTCAGACTAGGAATGCAATGAATGTAATTACCCCGATCTACATACAAGGCGAAAGTCTTGCAACATTCAAAGATGATGGTTTGGGATAAGTACACCATGGAACATAAAAGAGCTTATGAAGCCTTGAACCAAAAAAAGCAAGATCTCAGAGATCGTAAAAAAAAAAACAGGAGGTAATGTCGTCTTACTCGCTGTAGATTTTAGTCAAACATTACCAGTTATTCCACGAGGGAGACCAGCAGATGAACTCAACGCGTGTTTAAAATCCATGCTTCTCCCACGGTCGGTTATATGTCGCGTGTTCTCGGGTAGGTACACCAAAAAATGTATACATTTAAGCATGTAATGGGCAAACAAAAAATGAGGTATACCCGAAGGTATCAGGTCAGATTATCTCAGGGCACAACGTGAGCTACCACAGCTATGCTGATGACACACAGCTGTATTTATCAATAGCACCTGATGACGCCAAATCTCTTGATTCGCTAACACAATGTCTAACCTGTATCTCAGAATGGATGAATAGTAACTTTCTCAAATTAAATAAAGAAAAAACCGAAATCCTAGTGATTGGCAATAATGGATACAATGAGGCTATTAGAAATAAACTGGATGCATTGGGATTAAAAGTCAAATCGGAGGTAAAAAGCTTAGGGGTAACCGTTGATTGTAATCTGAATTTTAAATCGCATATTAATCAGATCACTAGGACAGCATTTTTTCACCTAAGAAACATAGCAAAAGTTAGACCTCTTATATCATTGAAAGATGCAGAGAAATTAGTTCATGCGTTTGTTTTCAGTCGGCTAGATTACTGTAACGCACTCCTCTCAGGACGACCCAAAAAAGACATCAATCATTTGCAACGAGTGCAGAATGCAGCTGCTAGAATCCTTACCAGGAAAAGAAAATCCGAACACATTTCTCCAGTTTTGATGTCACTACACTGGTTACCTGTGTCATTCAGAATTGACTTTAAAATTCTGCTTATGGTTTATAAAGCTTTAAATAATCTCACCCCGGCTTATATATCGGAATGTCTGACACCTTATATTCCAAATCGTAACCTCAGATCCTCAACTGAGTGTCTCTTTAGAATTCCAAGAGCTAAACTTAAAAGAAATGGTGTGGCGGCCTTCTGCTGTTATGCACCTAAAATCTGGAATAGCCTGCCAGTAGGAATTCGCCAGGCTAATACAGTGGAGCTCTTTAAAAAACTACTAAAAACACATTACTGTAACATGGCCTTCTCATAACTTCACTGTAATTTAATCCTGATACTCTGTATATCCAATTCATTATAATAACTATTCATTCAAAATCTGTACTAACCCCTACTCTGTCTTCTGTTTCCTTTTCCGGTGTCCTGTTGGTGGTGGCGTGCGCCACCACCATCTACCCAAAGCACCATGATGTTCCAACAATGATGGATGGATTAAAAGCCAGAAGTCTGTATGACCATCAGCATCAAGTGACTCCGTGAAAAACCCAAACTACAAAGAGGACTATTTCATTTATGTTAGGTAGAATGCCCAGAGGGGACTGGGCGGTCTCGTGGCCTGGAACCCCTACAGACTTTATTTTGTTTTTTCTGTCCACCCTGGCCATCGGACCTTACTCCTTTCTATGTTAACTAATGTTGTCTTATTTTAATTTCTTATTTTGTCTTTTATTTTTCTTCTCTTCATTATGTAAAGCACTTTGAGCTACTTTTTGTATGAAAATGTGCTATATAAATAAATGTTGTTGTTGTTGTTGTTGAAGGCACTGCAGTAGTACTCAATGTAACTTTACTTCTTAAATGTTAATGTTTTACTGTTTAATAATTTATACGCTTCTTATATGTTGTTCAAATTCTTTTATCAAAATACCAGTGACAGCGCAATGCACGATAACATGGAGTGAATACACCATACGCATCCGCCCACGGCCGCCCTGGTGTGCGCAGATAGGAGTTGATTCTACAATAAAATAAAATAAAGATAAAAAGAGTAATACAATCATCACCCATAAAGCGGATAGCAGACGTGACGTACTATATGTGTACCAGATTTCAAGTCAATAGGTGAAACGGTTTGCGAGCTACAAGTGATTTAAAATCCTGGACAGACAAACGAATAGCCATGGTAGCAAATTATAGAAGAAGATTTTACTGTTTAATAATTTAATATGTGTATATGTATGTATATATATATATATATATATATATATATATATATATATATATATATATATATATAATATGTGTTTTTGTATATATATATAATATGTGTTTTTGTATATATATATAATATATGTGTATATGTATATGTATATATATATGACAGCAACACTCATAACAATGACAACACAATTACATTGTTATTTTTAAAATGTTTCCTTTACTTTTTCATAACCTCTTTAACACACTACTTCTCCGCTGCGAAGCGCGGGTATTTTGCTAGTTTATAATATTTACAAAGTCCTTATTGTGCTCACAGACCCCAAAGACCCCAAAGTCCTGGCCATGCAACAATGCCTTCTTCAGGCCGCCTCCTTGCCTTCCTCCCGACATCATCTTACTTCCTTCTGACTCTTGTTCATGACTGGACTTTTATACACACCCGGATTGCTCCAGGTGCTCCCCGGCAATCTTCCACTGGCACTCCCCAGTGTGGCGGAAGTGCCGGCTGCGTACCCAGAAGCACTCTGTTCCCTCTTTTCTTCCCCCCAGTACTTCCGGGTGTGGCAGAAGCGCTGGGGTCCAGGATCCCCAAGGCATCGGTGGCCCACAATACAACCAGGGCGGACGCCCCCTCGCATTCTGGAGGAGGAACGAGCCCTCCTCCTGTCTTCCTGGGCGTCCCAGCCGGGCATGAGCCCCGTCCGGGTGCCACACTCCACAGCAAGAACCCCAAAATCTCAAAACCTGATTTGATTGAAATCTGGTAATGTTACAGAAAAAATATTTTTTATTTGTCAATATTTATTAATAATGCTATAGTTAGTGGGACATTCTAAGGCACTGTGCCCCTTTTTCACCTCAGCACTTTATTTATAAAAGGCACTTTTCTAATTTATTTTAATCTGGACCCTTTTCTGAGGGGTGCAAAGGGGCTTCATGTAGTGTTGCCAGACCCTTAATGCATAAACTTCTCTCAGTTTTCTTTAAATGTACGTATCCATTAGCTAAATGCCGGCTCTTTAGCCCAAGCTATTTGGAGAGAGCGATACTCGATGATGTTCACCTTTGTTCATCAGGTCTCCCTGCGCTCACACAGAGCAGTTTGTTATAATTGAAGTAGTAAGCACTTCCACCTTGGCTGAGCGTGCGCTGTTCTGATTTTTAATCGGTAGGAACATCCAGGTGACGTGTCATGGAGACTGATTTGTAGTGTTGCTGTATTTTTACTGGCAGGATTATGGAATTTTATGTATTTTTTGCAGACTTTCAGCAGATTTACAGATGGTTGACAACCCCACACCCCCCCCCCCCCCTCATCCCGGCCCTCCATCTGCTTACTTTAAAGAGGAATGCCCCCCCCAACTTCCTCATTCTCTGAAATTCTTAGAATAACAGAGGAGGATCACATACAGTGGATGAAAAACATGAAAAGACATACTTAAGTGAACAGCAGGAACAAATACAAAAATGATAAACATCTAATAATAATAATAATAATAATAATAATATATCCTCAAATTTCGCATTATTCCCACTGATTACCCATTTTAGTCCTAAAGAATACACGTTCATGTCAAATTGTGTTCTCCAATGACCATAAAGAAAAGCCGGAAGTGCTGTGCGGCTGGGATGTTCTCCTCCTGGCCGACTGAGTATGTTGAAGAGTAAGAAGCGCCAGTGAACTGATAATCTTCTTTTTTATTACTTATTATCTGATTTATCCAAGTGACTTACTCCATTTGAGATACAGTCGGTTCCATTTTCTTTTCTTTTTCAGTGAAGGCACATGTTCAGGGTCACACACTGGTGTCAGTAGCAGGATTTGAAGCCACAACCTCAAGATCTGAAGTCCAAAGTCCTCTGTGTGTGTGAAATAAAAATCATAAAATAATTAAGTGCTTAAAAGTGTCAGTTTTATTTTCAAGAAGATTTTCACTTCTGTAGTAAAAACAATGAAAAATGGATAATTTTTCATTTATTATTTTTCAAGAGAAGCATTTTTTAGGGTATGCGATGCATTAGATGATTAAATGTTATAAGTGCACAGTATCACCTGGATGCTAAATATTTCACTGTCTACACACTTTGACTGTTCCAGGCTGACTTAGCGATTTCCTGCTCTTTATCACTTTTCATTGATTTCCAGACAGCTGATAAATTTGGCCTTGTTAGAAGTTAAGCTACCTGAGTATCAAAATCCTGACTTGACAGCCTCTCTCCTTCACTTGGATTTCTCACACACTGATCACTCTTCGTTCACCTGCCCCAGCAACAGGAGACACCAGGCAGACATGGCGGCTGTAATTGAGATTCACGAGGGCCAAGGACTCGAGCAGCACTTCCACTGTTTAACACACAGAGATGGCCCAATAAATATTAAACTTACCTGAATCAAGTACAGATAATGGATGCTTTCAAATTTTCTTTCACCTGTGGTCTCATGAAGAATAACCCTGTAGTGTATCCCATGAGATATCATTATAGATGGAAATTTCAAAAATGAATGATGTTCAGAAAAGAGAAGTACATGTAGCCACTTGTGTAAACTCAGACTGGTCACTCTAGCTGCCCACCTCCACCCTAAGGAAGAGCCCTGGCTATGGCAGCACAGACTCACAAAAAGACAAAACTGGTCAGACAGACCAGAAGACATTTGTGTTTCTGCCTGTGATCTTCCACCAGTTGAACACATCACAGCCCATCATGTCGGCCCTCACTCAGCTCATCACATAGGTCAGCTCCTTTACTCTTGAAGATGACACAAACTCTTGACCACCAAGACCACCCAGGGCAGGCCAGCACAGAGAAATGCACTACCAGTTAAGGACTGTCCAATCGAAGTGGTCAAACCTCTATAAAGACATTCCTGAATGAAATTAGAAAGGAATTAAGAAAAAGAAATAATAATCATAAAGAGAAAAGGAGATGAAACCAAACTAAGGGAGACTCGGCCCAAGCTGCGAGCTCCTGAGTGTTTTTTCAAATCAGTGAAATCAGAAGAAGACCATAAAGTCACAGCTCACAGGACATGAGGCTGTGTGGAGACTTTGCTAAATTCTTCAAAATTCTCAGAGGCCTCCATATTGGGAATCTAGTAGAATTCTTTGAATTAAATATAGAACAACACACTCAAGGACACTGGTGGGGAAAAAGTTCTTATTCATGCAAAAACTTCAGGAAATCTGGAAAAAAATGCTGCCAAGTCACAGAGTTGAAGAAGAATCAGCCTTGACAGCCTTTAAAGAAGATTTGGATGAGACATCAGACAAGTAAGGAATTAGCCGAGCAAACACACTTGACTGAATGGTTTGTCAAACGTCTTATGTTCTAAGAGTATGAGGTTCACTGAAGGTGAGAAAGAGAAAGCACATTAGAAAGAACACATGAGGAGACATTACAGAATTAGGATAGAGTTGAAGGCCTGGAGAAAAGATAGAAATAGAGAAGGAGACGATTCAGACCTCATGAGTACATTACTAGAAGAACAAGGCTGACCTCAGAAAAAACAACAAGAACAAAAGACCTCGCAGATCATCAAACTGTCAGGCCACTGGAGCACTGGAGTCTGACAAAGAGGAGACAAGCAATGGTGGACACCAGAGGATTCAATCAGAGTGTCATCAGCTGTCTAAATGTACTTGGAGGACAGAGCTCAGTTGTCAGCCCTGCAGTCTCATCTGCTCTTTCTTTCTTTCATCTTCACACATCCAATCCATGTTTGCTGTTTTTTACTGATTTCTGCAGGTTTTCTTTTTGTGTGTTTGATGAATTAGCCATTTTAAACTGGTTGTGTCACTGGACGCTGTCATGTAGTGTCACTCTGTCCAAGGTTGGTTCCTGCTAACACCTGATGCTGCTGGGAGAGCCTCCAGGTCCATGTAAACCAGAATGTTAAGTTGTGTATTTGGCGGAAGGAGTTGGCATGTGGTGAGTGGATTATGGGAAGGAATGGAGCTGTAGACAGAGCCAAAGGAGCTTACATGGGCCAGGACTGACTAGAACAGGGGTCCTCAATCACAGTCCTGGAGGGCCACAGTGGCTGTAGGGTTTTATTCCAACTTGTTTCCTAATTAGAAAGCAGTCCATGCTGATATTGAAACCTGGTATTGAACTATTTAGCTTGTTAATGTTTGAATTCATCCAAGAGCAAACTGAATTGCACTACAGAGTTTCCACATTATCCTTGTGTTTTGTGGACCAGAAGAGATTTAAGCTTAACGGTCCTTACTATTCCCCTCTCATTTATTTCTAAATTTTTTTATCACAGATACTTCATGGTAAGCACATGAGCTGGAGCGCTGCTGGTTTATTGGTTAGCTGCATCTCATTATTAACTAATATCTGATTAGTTAATTAAACAGGCCACAATTAAAAGTTAAATGCAGCTGCTAAAATCTAAAATAGGCAATTAAGGGTTCTGAATGGTAACAGAACTAAAATGAAGCCCAAAAAACATATTGCTTTAGTAGTAAATAAAAAGGTTCTAATTAAGAAATTGGTTAAAGTGAAAACCTGTAGCCACTGCGGACCTCCAGGACTGTAATTGAGGACCTCTGATCTACAAAGTAACTAAAGTTTGTCTTTGGTGAATAAAGACAGTAACAAGGCCTGGAGTTAAACACCAACTTTCATTATCAGCAAGGATGGAAATCAAATTAGGACACTGGCTGGAATGAAAACCCGTAGCCACTGCGGCCCATCAGGACTGTGATTGAGAACCCCTGGACTAGAGGGACAGAAGGCTGGCAGGACATCTGCATGTGGGCTCACCTGTAAAGACAAGAACAGACTGAGAATTATCAGAGAGGGGACAGAAAGGGGAAAGACCACCTGCTCGTGTGCCACTTTCACTCAGCCACCTGCAGGTCTGCCATTTCTGTCTTAATGCGGCTCACCTCTGCCTGTCACACAGTTTACATGTCGGCAACATCAGGTTAATGTGATGTGCTGTGAGGGGATTTGTACTTCTGAGCAGACTAAAGGTTTGGCTGTGACCTAAAGAAGGTTCACATTTGGTTATTTCAGCTGCCTTTTCTTTTGTGTCCTTTGTCTCTTTAAGACTTCTTTAAAACCTCTTCCTTTTGGAGGGCTGCCATGTAAAAATGAAAGTGAAAGCAAAGAGCAGAGCAGCGGAGCTCAGTGTCTGTGCTGTGAAGGTTTACTTTTATGAACCTACAGATAATACAAAGACAGTTTTAAAAAGATCTGCTCATCAGTGAATTCTGAAAAATAAAATCTGTGATGGAAGAAAACTGAAGAAAAAAGTAAAAGCAGGTAAGTGAAATAAATACAAGTTTGATTTTGTTGTTGTACCTGAGCTTTGACATCTGCTCATATTTCCTCCGTTTGGTTGTTTTCGGTGTCATTATGAAAGCCTTTTACACTGGATGTGTACCATTTTGGGTGTTTTGTTTGCTTTATTCATGTGATGTTACAGTCAGTAAAGTGGCCAGTAGACTCATCACAGCCTCACGTCTTCAGGTTTCTTCACATTTATTTCTTTATTATTTTTAGTGACAGCTCCACAGCACTGCTGAACACCGAGATGGTGACTGGGGGACTTTATTGCATTTCTTCTTACTGTAAAGTTGATTTTTAATGGTTATTTTTTGACATCAGGATTTGGTTTACAATGTTGATATTCATGCAGTGCGTGTGTTACTCGGTCCTGGGACATCGTAGTGAATTCTCCAACCTCACAGATCTCTAACATCCTGAGCTTAAATTTAAGTGCAGTTTGTGTGTCCTCCTTGTGTTCCCTCAGGCTATTTCCTTTTCCTCTAACGCTCAGGTGAAGTTCAGTCTCTGATTCTAATGGTGCCAAGTGGGTGTCTCCAGGGGCAGGCGTGGTGGTGCACCGTTAGTTAGGCCTGTCGGCATTTTATATAAGCAGATGTGAATGTAATCGGCGGGCATTTGAACACAACGAGTAGGGCGGCTGACAGACGACACTTCTGAGGTGTCCTTGTATTTATACAAGCCATATAAAACCCAAAAAGCCAGAAGGATCGTGTGGCCCTTCTTTCACGGTGTGTACTCATACTGAAAATCAAGATCAAGCAAGATTTTGCCCTTCTGCTCCATGGGAGGTTTCTGGCCTCCCTGAACTCGCCTTAGCATACCTGCTTTATGGTGTGACAGGTGTACCACCCCAGTCAAGCTACCCACCTGTCACTCTCCCTGGAGCGTGTCGCGCCCGTGGGTGGCTCGGGTGCTTTACACCAGAAGCAAGAGCCATGTAGGGCTCCCTCTCCTGCCTCACTGGGTGAGTGAAAAAATGATGAGTTCTGGTATTTCACCTGTGGCACCCCATAGCCCCGGGCGGAGGCAGGGGCCTCCCACTTATTGTACTCCTCTCATGTCTCTTCACAGTGCCAGACTAGAGTCAAGCTCAACAGGGTCATCTTTCCCCGCTGATTCTTCCAAACCCGTTTCCTTGGCTGTGGTTTCGCTAGATAGTAGGTAGGGACAGTGGGAATCTCGTTCATCCATTCATGCATGTGACTAATTAGATGACAAGACATTTGGCTACTTTGGAGCCCATTACCAGGCCTATTCCGAGTTTTAATGTTGCTCGTCAACCGTGCCCCTCAGGTCAGCCTTCTCGCCCATCGGCCTTGTCCAAATTGTCATCTGAGTGATGCAAGGCAGACACCCCTTATGGCCAGGGCAGTACACGCTGACTTGGTATGGCTTGGGGGATGTAATCATTACGAGACTTGATCCCACTGACACCTGTTGTGGTACTAATTCCTGGCCCAAACCTCTGAATGTTATTGATATTATTATTGTCTAATTGTAGAAATGGGAGTATGTTATGGCCCCTGAATAAGCATGTCTGTCCACTAATAAGACGCAAAAAGTAATCAAATTATCAAGTACTATAGGGGGATAAGTGGTTTTGTACTATATTCGGTGTGTGTAGTCTAGCTATGTGATCTAATGGTCAAGTGTGTAGTACTGAAAACGATTTATGTCTGAGTGGTTGTAGTAATGCTGTTATGTGTATTTTTGTTTTATTTTTTAATGTTCATTACTTTATGTAAGAAGCGATGTTATTTAATAGGATTGAGTTATGTACAGAATGTGTTATGTCGAGGGTGAATGGCGGTGTGATTTGCCCGATCCTTACAACTGTGACCCTTTGGGTAAGGATCACAGAGAAGTCTGAGATTCTACCAGCATTTCGTGTAGAATGCTCCTGGGACATTGTCCTGTAAGAAGTTCTGTCTTTAAGGGATCTGTAATGATCTGGCCACCACCATTAGTGACCCTTAGAGCTATGGTTGGTTAGGTCCTTGGCCATAGCACCAGTGGGAGATTCACAGATGAGTCCCAGGAAGGTTCTGATGAGGCTGACAGACCATTAGTCTTGCTCATAGGAGTTGAGATTTCCTCACACATTGAGCTGCTTCTCTTTGTAGCCAAACTGTGACAGTAGCTTTCCGCATCTTTTATTCGTTCCAAGCTACCTCCCACATCCTCTTTCCGCTCATTTTTGATGTGATCATTTTGAGTCTGCATTTCTTTCTTTCGCTCCTTCTGAAATGGGTATCATTCTTTATTGGACTCGTAATTTACATCTGTATACATGGAACAGTAATGTGCAAAGTTTTTGAGTACAGGGAATTATGGCCATACAGCCCCCTCTCCTGGGTTCAAGATAGTATAAGTTTTATTAAGTCATTACTTTGCATTGAACATTCTAAACATAATACAAAGTTGCTTCGATAAAAGATACATAGATATATAAATAATGGCTAAGTTTATAGTCCATATTTAGAGTCCATAAGCATCTCCTAAAGAGGAGTTCTTGAGCTACCAGCTCTCAGTGGTATAATATAGTTCCGTGAATTCCATAAGTTTCATACTGTTTGCACACAGGAGCCACCTGTTTCCCTTGCCAAGCCCAGATCTCGACTATGGTTTTTCTAGACAGTAAGAAGGTAGAACAAGGATCTGATTGCCAAACATAGTTACTCCCACCGTTTACCCGCGCCTCATTGAATTTCTTCACTTTGACATTCAGAGCACTGGGCAGAAATCACGTCGCGTCAACACCACTCTCTGGCTCTCACAATGCTTTGTTTTAATTAAACAGTCGGACTCCCCAGGTCCGCACCAGTTCTAAGCCAGCTGCTAGGCACCAGCCAGGCCCTCTACCATGAGGTGGAGAGAGGGTAAGGTGTTAGAGGAAGGCCAACGCGTGCTGCAACTGGGTCACGTGCCGAGCCCCGTTCCGCACACCAGCCCGACCAACCCTGCCCTTAGAGGCAATCCTTATCCCAAAGTTACAGATTCGGTTTGCCGACTTCACTTACCTACATTGTTTTAATGTGCCAGAGGCTGTTCACCTTGGAGACCTGCCATGGATTTTCAAGGGCCATTGAGACATTTCCAAGGAGCAGGTCCCCCTCTCGGGACGAACCTATTCCAGGTCGGCCCTGCCCTTCAACGAGAAAACAGAAAACTCGTCGGGGCTCCCGCCGGCTTCTCCAGGATCGCTTGAGTCACAGTCCCTACCCATCTCTGCCACTCCGGATTCAGGAATCTGAACACAACTCCCTTTCATTGGGCCAGGGGCCGACGGAGGCCATCGCCCCACGATTTAGAAGGGCGCTCACCCATCCCTTAGGACCAACTGTCCCATGTTCAACTGCTGTTCACATGGAACCCTGCTCCACTTCAGCCTTCAAAGCATTTGTTTAAATATTTGCTACTACCACCGAGATCTGCACCCACAGTCGCTCCACCCAGACCCTCACCCTAGGCTTCAGCATGAACCACAGCGGCCCTCCTACTTATTGCAGCTTAGCCCTCGTGGCCACCAGTGCCGGCAACAGCCGGGTATGGGCCTGACACTCCTTTGCCATCCATGTTCAGGGCTGGTTGATTTGGCAGGTGAGTTGTTACATGGGCGGCACGGTGTCACAGTGAGTAGCGCTGCTGCCTCGCAGTTAGGAGACCTGAGGTTCGCTTCCCGGGTCCTCCCTGTGTGGAGTTTGCATGTTCTCCCCGTGTCTGCGTGGGTTTCCTCCCACAGTCCAAAGACATGCAGGTTAGGTGCATTGGCGATCCTAAATTGTCCCTAGTGTGTGCTTGGTGTGTACGTGTGTGTGTGCCCTGCGGTGGGCTGGCGCCCTGCCCAGGGTTTGTTTCCTGCCTTGCGTCCTGTGTTGGCTGGCATTGGCTCCAGCAGTCCCCCGTGACCCTGTAGTTAGGATATAGCGGGTTGGATAATGAATGGATGGATTGTTACACACTTAGCGGGTTCTGACTTCCATGGCCACCATCCTGCTGTCTGTATCAACCAACACCTTTTCTGGGATCTGATGAGTGTCGGCATTGGGTGCCTTAACCCAGCGTTCAGTTCATCCTGCATGCCAGCTCTGCTTACCAAAAGTGCCTCACTAGGCACTCAGAATTCCACTTCGTGGCTCCATGCCAGTGAGCCAGGCTTTTTACCCATTTAAAGTTTGAGAATAGGTTGAGATTGTTTTGGCCCCAAGGCCTCTTATCATTCGCTTTGCCAGTTAAAACTGCTTGCCAATAAGTGCCAGCTATCCTGAGGGAAACTTCAGAGGGAACCAGCTACTAGATGGTTTAATTAGTCTTTTCCCCCTATTCCCAGGTTGGACGACCGATTTGCACATCAGGACCGTTGCAAACCTCCACCAGAGTTTCCTCTGGCTTTGCCCTGCCCAGGCATAGTTCACCATCTTTCGGGTCCTATCACGTATGCTCTGGCTCCACCTCCACAGCAGGGCGGGCGAGACAGGCTGGAGGTGCACCCGGGCTGCGAGGTGCCTGGGATCCCATCGTCGGCAGCCCCATCTGGGTGACTGGCACCACACACTTCACTTCCATTGCGCCACAGGGTTACGAGTGAGACCCATCGCCCCCCACCCCCTCTGACTCACGCACATGTTAGACTCTTTGGTCCGTGTTTCAAGATGGGTCAGGTGGGGAGCCGACTTCTCCACCGACCCCTGGCACTCTGTGAAACATGGGCACACCCCACCCTGGTGGTGCGGAGCGGCAAGGGACACACTGCGGACAGTCCATGCCCGGGGGGAACAGCCACGCCTCCAAGCTTATTTATAAGGTTGTGTTTTTTTTTTTTTTTTTGTTTTTTTTTTATTTGGGGTATTTGGCCTGTACTGAATGAGAGCAACTCATGAAGCCATTGTTCTGGCTCGCTGGGTGCTCTCCAGATGTAGAACCAAAGAACAATTGTTATAATAGGAATGTGAGTGCAGCTGACTGTTCTGATTGCATTTGGAAAACCCGACATTGCTGTGAATCGATGTTTCACAGTTCAACCACAGTGTAAGGAAATTTTATCTATCTGGATGACAAGCAGATAATACCATCCTATACAGCTGGCATGGCGCAACTCAGTGATGTTTGTGAAATACCCGATCAGTCAGCAGGTTCACATTGAAAACCTCCTGTGGTTAAAATTCAGAGAGTGGACAGAACTTGTAAAGAAGTGGGTGGAGTGCAATTCCTCAAAGTCTGCCTTTGTAAAGCTGGTGCCAGTTCAGCACACAGCGCCAAGAGGAGAGTTCTGGGAAATCGAAATCGACTTAGAAGCCAGTCATCGTCATCTATAAATATAGGCTCTTCCATTCTTCCATTTGCGATGTCTTCTAACAATGGGAGTTGGAATAGTTTGGCTATTCTGTGCACCATTATATCCAGCATGCAGTGCACAGATTTCAGACGAGAAGGCAACAGGCCTCTTACCTGAACACTTTTATTGTGTCGACAGTGAAGGCCATCATCAGCAGGACACCTCAGTAACTGGTGGTATTTTGTCAGCCAGTGGAAGGGGACACAATTAAGAAGAACCATCAACAAATAAAGAAAACATCAATGGAAAGAAACCAAAAACAGAAAAAGAAAACTAAAAGCAGGGTGGAGGAGCAGCTCAGACAAGATGGCTGTGTTCAATTGATTGTATTTTTATTTTTATATTCCCACTGGCATTGGGATTAATGGGATTATTCCCATTGGCAGTGATTTACAAATTCATAAAGTTCAAATAAAACACAATCTTACGTTTACCAAATGAAATACAATGATTCTAATTCAAGATGAGTGCCATCCTGTTCAGTGAGATGTGGGTTACTGGCTCCATAGCCATTGCTATGGTATTCCCCTGTTAATTATCTGAGTGGGCCCATGTCTAATAAGAAGAGTCTCCAAGTCTGGAGTGAAGGGCTGTTGTACCACTATGTTACTTAAAGAGAGATTCTCCATTTCAGTGTTTGTCCACAATGGTCAGGTAAGTGAAAAAATAAAACCAACGCCCATGTAGAGGTCCATCTCAGCAGAGCACCAGGGACAACTCAATGGAGACTGATGATTTTTGACCAAATGGTCTGCTTGATTATCTTTAAAGCCTGTGAGCAAATGCTGGAGAAGATCCTGCTGGGCAGCAGAGTGTGCTGTTTATGGTAATGAGCCAACATCTGGGTGCCCCGTCTCAGGTGTTGGTGACTTTCATACCAGTCACAGTCAGTTGTATACTCGACATGTGCACTTTGAGAAAACTTTCATCTAATATACTGAGGAATTCTGTGCATTTCACTTGTAGACATACAATAAGTAAATGGACGTGAAGGGCAGCACTGTGTGTCCAGGGGATGGCACCATCTTGTCTACTTCATGAGAGTGTCTGCCTCATCTCTGAGGATGCCATCATCATTTCTTACTGTCTGGACAAACCAAACTTTGATTCTTTTGCAGTCATGAAGGTCCAGAAGCGATGGAGCTGCTTTGTGTTCTTTCTACTCCACATGACACACGTCGCCTGGACACGTATGTGTTTGTTTCATTTGTTTTTCTTATTTTATACAACTTGTTGTCTTTAAATAGAACTTTTTTTATTTTAACCAGTGTTTTTTTTTTTTCATAATTCTAATTTCATAATTGGTCGTTGTATTTTACCTCAAATCCTAACCATAACGTTGAATTCGGACAGATATGTTTGTGTCCAATCTGAGCATCAAACAATTTAATGGAAAGAGTGAAGCTGAGAACTGTCATTTAGGCAGAATATCAAAAACTAGAAGTGATCTTGATATCAGTAAGGGACTGAAGCAGATGAGAGTACAGCGTTTAGTCTTCATCTCACACACTACGCTATTTGTCTTTATGGACTCAGATGGACTTTTTCTGAATACTTTAGCACTCACTACAGCATTCTGTGGTTTCTTTTCAGAGATCTTTCAAGTTGTTGGACCTTCTTTAGCTGTTCTTGTTTTTGTTGGTGAAGATGTCACCCTACCCGCCTCACTCTCACCAGTTATTAGTGCTCAGAGGTTTGAAGTGAGGTGGTTTCGAGACGACTTCTTCTCTCCAGTACTTTTGTACCAGAATCTCCAAATCAGACCTGAGCGTCAGATTCAGGCCTATAAGGGAAGGACAGCACTGTTCCTAGAAGAGCTGCAGAATGGAAACGTGTCTCTGAGACTCCAGGATGTTCGTGTTTCTGACGGTGGCCTCTACAAATGTTTTGTGCACTCTGGACCATGGAATGAAGAAGTTCACATCACTCTGAATATTGAAGGTGATTTTCTTCTTTTCTCTTGTTACTCCATGTCCCCTCTAGTGGTGGTGACATGGTTCAGTAATGTACCAAAGCCATTTAACATTTCTAATTTTTCTATTCTTGAGATTTTGATAATCTACAGACACATTATTATTCTGTTGTACTGATGGCCCTCTAGCCTGTTGTCAAATTTCCTCATGTAATATTTCAGCCACTGTTGTTGCATTGGCATAAACTCCTTTGTGTTAACCCCGAGATTGGGGTCTTATTTCTATGTAAATACTGTATGGTTAAACCAGAGTCAGACTTAGGGTGATGTACAAGGATCCACTTTCCAATGTTAAGCCTAAATAACTCTCAGGACAGTGTTCTGCTGTCATCTAGTGGATGAAATAACATCATCTTGCAAAAAAATCAGGAACATTTCTTTATAATAACTTGAAGTTATCTCATCAATATTCATGAGTGGGGTGCATGTAAATAATAGCATGTAAATGAGAAGTTGTGAAAACAGCTTTAGAACAAACTGAAAATGAACCATTGCTTGAATGGAGTGACAGTGATGACGATGGGAATTGGTCATCAGACCTTAACACGGACAGTCTAGTTAATATGGCATCAGTACATCATCTGCCCTGTTACTGGTGGACACTTTGCTTGACCAAGGTTACTGTATGATAATGACTGACAATTTCTGTATCTCACCTGAACTGATCAAGATTTTACTTCAAAGGAAAACTGATGCATATGGCACTGAATGACCAAATCACCATGATATGCCGTGTGAGTGTGTGAAGTGACAGCCTGGTGCAGTAGATGATTGATATCAAGTAGAAGGACAGAAAGATGTTTGCCTCCAAATTACTGTTTACAATGCTGCAACTATCAATGTTCATGTCAGGAGAAATGTGGTAGTCACTAAGTCAATAATATAAACAAATGTGTTGATCATGCAGGTCAGACACTGACTTTCTACCCTCTCATGTATAAGCAATACAAAAAATATTATAAAAAACCTGCTTGAACAGGGCCTACAGCCGTTTGTGACTGTTTTAAAAACATGTCTCCTGAAGGACGTGTGCTAAATCTGCAACGTGCAGCAGTGGACACTCGACAGGCCCTTCCTACTTTGGTTGTATTGACACTTTGGAATTTACACGTTTTCTCCTACACATAATAACACTTTTGGCTTGTTTTACTGGTGCTAAACATGACATTAAGGAGGCTGAGTTTTATTTCTTGCTAATTTAGTCTTTCTGTTGTTTAAAAATATTTTTATATTATGATTTAATTCCGTTTTGGCTTTGCATCTTTGTAATATTATGAACTTCTTTGTTGTTGTGTTGTATTTCTATGCAGTGTTTTTTGTGCTCTGTCCTGTCTCCCTTGTATGGAGCTAAAGGCCCACCTAATGGTACAGCTGGAGGACTGGCAGGCCCATCAAGTCTTTAAGGAGCAGCTGAAGTTCTGACTTTGTCGATTGTTTGTGGCTTATTCTTGATTCTCATTTGGTTTCTTTTTCTTTTCGTTGGATTTTCTGGTTTTGACCCCCGGCTCTTGAGTGAGGTCCTGTCATTGGATGTTGTCTGGATTGGTTTGCTTTAGATTTTGATTTTAGACAAAGCCTCTTTCTGCTCTGTTGTTCCTTTCCTGACTTTTGTGGTTCATTTTTTGATTTAAGAACATTTTTTTATCCATAAACTACTTTGTTTTTTTGTTTTGTATATTTGAGTTTTCACTGTTTTACTTCCAGTATCTCTCCTGAGCCTCATATTCCTTATCCAGAGTGCTTTTCTTATTTATTTTCTTATCTTTGACTCCGACTATAAGATTCCAATTTTAATTCTGAAACTACAATCTGTAGATATCAGAGGTAACCTCCACAACTACATTCAAGTCAGTAAACCGGCAGGAGACAAAGAGTACAGATAACAGGAGAATGGGGTCTTCAGTAGAGTCCCTCGGGGTCTGTCCTGGACCCCTAAGTCTTATATTTGATATTAATGACAGATTCTGATGTAGTTAGTGAACTTGTGAAACATACAAGTTGGAGAAATAGCCGATACTGCGGAGGCAGCAAAAACAACACAAAAAGAGTTGGGTGATCACTTAGAAAATGCAATTTAAAAAGTGAAAAGTGTTCAACATGGACAAAAGGAGCATCAAGTATTAACACGAGATTGGAAACACTGAGCTACAGGAAGAGACCTGAACTGACATAACATGGGAAACAACAGAAAGGGGAAAAAGAGAGAAAGGACCAGGAAATTAAATGGAACTTGAAAAACAAAGCAGAGGTTTAAACCATAAAATCAGGACTACCTGACATTAAGGCCAAACGTTTAATAGAATTCAAAGTAAAGATAATAACAGTGTGCAGAAAAAACTGCCGAGTAATTCGGACCCTGAGGTGCACACAATGCCAGCTTACATAGTGTCACACTCATGACGCCTGGAATGTGCCTGATAGCAACACAATGTCACTACGTAGAACTCCCTTAAGAAAGAAGAGCAAATATTTAGTCTTTGTGATTTACAACACAAGAAAAAAATGACCCATAAAAATTATTAGGTTCAGAAAAAAATAAAATATCAGAAATTGCAACACAAGCTGTGAAAAGTAATTAAAGGGTCACTTTGACCCACCATTGTCACTGTCTAGGCCAGTCAGGGCCTTTCAAGTCCAGTCCTGGACCCCCAGTGGCTTCAGTTCTTCATCCCCACCAATTTCTTCTTTTATATGGATTACTCCATTACATGAGCTGGCTGTCATTTCCCAGTTTCTCTGTTTTCTTGTGTTACTCCAGAACTTACAAACTGGTTATGCTACATGAGGAGAGCATGTGTGTGTGTGTTAGACCAAATTAATTTGTTCTTTTTTGCTGTTAAATATTAGGTTCATTTTAAATATGGTATTAGCACCAATGTAGAAAGTAGGATTAGACTGAAATCTGATTAAAGTATGTCAGGATTTATGGAAATGGGGTTAATTCCACTCCAGAAAACCAGGATTTAGCCAAACCTGTGTTTCTGGAACAGATTAAGCCAGAATTGTGCGATCCATGAGGCCAAAGATGCGATAACTCGCTGATCCTGCTCTTTGGAAAGGATCAGGATTTGCCTCTTCCAGAAAGAAATATTTGACGAAATGCAACGCAATTACTGGGACAAGAAATGTGCTGAAATGAACCTGCAAAAGAGCAGCTTTACTGTGAAGGATTAATGCTTTGAGGGCTCAGCAGAGCATCCAGTCATAAGATCAAAGTTCATAAATTTAAAAGCAGAAAAAGCCAACAAAACGATAAAAATGTCGTACCACTTCCTGAATGAGCAATTGATAAAGAAGCACAACTCCTTCACAAAATTCTTTTCAGTGAAACATAATGAGACCCAGATTGGACATTCTGGCAGGCCCAGAGGAGTGTCTGCATGAACATTATCATTCTACATCTGAGGCTTTATTACGTCTGAGCAGCCTTCTAAAACACAACATGTTCAGAGTAAACACATTGTGGCTTTAAACTCATATCGATGCCAATCACAGACATTTCTCTCTTTGCCACACATAAAGTGATCTTGTTACAGGCCTCATGCCTAGGGGAACTTGTGCCAGTTACAAGCCACTGTTCCTACAGGGTGTAGCCACATCGGGATGGTGCCAAAACCATTAAAGAAACCAGCGGTGGTCAGACATTTCTGACCATACTTCTCTTTATTCCGATTTGCCCAGAGGTGTATAACTGCTCAGATCTGCCTAGATCAACATGACGATTGATTAAACAACGGTACATACTAATTTCCTTTGCTTAACAATAGTGGAAACACATTTTCAGTGGTTAAACAATAGAATTGTTGCCAACCCAGCCACAGGGGATGCACAAACCAGTGTGTTTCTCTGTTCTCTGTGCTGGTCCCAAGCCCGGATAAATGGGGAGGGTTATGTCAGGAAGGGCATCCGGTGTAAAATTTTGCCAAATCAATATGCGGACAACAATACAGATAATCAGAGTGTTTTGGAGGTGAAAAGAGTGTCAGACAGAGTAATGATTATGAAGCTGGAAATTGAAGGTGTGATGATGAATGTTGTTACTGCATATGCACCACAAGTTGGGTGTGCAATGGGTGAGAAAGAAGATTTCTAGAGTGAGTTGGATGAAGTGATGAACAGTGTACCCAAGGGACAGAAAGTGGTGATTGGAGCGGATTTCAATGGGCATGGCAAAGTGGTGGCAGGGGAAAGTGTAGTTAAGAAGCATAGTATGGTGGTCTGTAGGATAATGTGGGAGATCAAGAAGAGGAGGAGAGTGAACGCAGAGCCAAGGATCAAATAAATGGTGGAAGTTAAAAAGGAAGACTGCAAGGTTGAGTTTAGGGAGGAGGTGAGACAGGCACTGGGTGGCAGTGAAGAGTCACCAGACAGCTGGGAAACTACAGCAGATGTAGTAAGGGTGACAGCAAGAAGGGTGCTTGGCGTGACATCTGGACAAAGGAAGAAGCAAAAGGAAACCTGGTGGTGGAATGGGGAAGTACAGGAGAGTATACAGAGGATGAGGATGGCGAAGAAGAAGTGGGAAAGTCAGAGAGATGCAGAAAGTAGACAAAAGTACAAGGAGATAAGACACAACGTGAAGAGAGAGGTGGCAAAGGCTGAAGAAAAGGCATATGATGAGTTGTATGAGAGGTTGGACACTAAGGAGGGAGAAAAGGACTGGTGGGTGAGACTGAGGGACCGAGCTGGGAAAGATGTGCAGCAGGTTAGGGTGATAAAGGATAAAGATGGAAACGTACTCACAAGTGAGGAGAGTGTGTTGAGCAGATGGAAAGAGTACTTTGAGAGGCTGATGAATGAAGTGAACATGAGAGAGAAGAGGTTGGATTATGTGGAGATAGTGAATCAGGAAGTGCAATGGATTAGCAAGGAGGAAGTAAGGACAGCTATGAAGAGGATAAAAAATGGAAAAGCCGCTGGTCCAGATGACATACCTGTGGAAGTATGGAGGCATTTAGGAGAGATGGCAGTGGAGTTTTTAACCAGATTGTTTAATGGAATCTTTGAAAGTGAGAAGATGCATGAGGAGTGGAGAAGTGTACTGGTGCCGATATTTAAGAATAAGGGGGATGTGCAGGGCTGCAGTAAATACATGGGGGATAAAATTGATGAGCCACAGCATGAAGTTATGGGAAAGAGTAGTGGAAGCTCAGTTAAGAAGTGAGGTGATGATTAGTGAGCAGCAGTATGGCTTCATGCCAAGAAAGAGTGCCACAGATGTGATGTTTGCTCTGAGGATGTTGATGGAGAACTTTAGAGAAGGCCAGAAGGAGTTGCATTGTGTCTTTGTAGACCTGGAGAAAACATATGACAGGGTGCCTCGAGAGGAGCTGAGGTATTGTATGAGGAAGTCAGGAGTGGCAGAGAAGTACGTAAGAGTTGTACAGGATATGTACAAGATAAGTGTGACAGTGGTGATGTCTGCATTAGGAGTGACGGATGCATTCAAGGTGGAGGTGGGATTACATCAGGGATCTGCTGTGAGCCCTTTCTTATTTGCAATGGTGATGGACAGGTTGACAGACGAGAGTAGACAGGAGTCCCCGTGGACTATGATGTTTGCTGATGACATTGTGATCTGTAGAGATAGTAGGAAGCAGGTTGAGGAGACACTGGAGAGGTGGAGATATACTCTAGAGAGAAGAGGAATGAAGGTCAGTACGAACAAGAGAGAATACATGTGTTTAAATGAGTGGGAGGTCAGTGGAATGGTGAGGATGCAGGGAGTAGAGTTGGCGAAGGTGGATGAGTTTAAATACTTGGGATCAACAGTACAGAGTAACGGGGAGTGTGGAAGAGAAGTGAAAAAGAGAGTGCAGGTAGGGGGAATGGGTTAAGAGTGTCAGGAGTAATTTGTGACAGACAGGTATCAGCAAGAGTGAAAGGGAAGGTCTACTAGACAGTAGTGAGACCAGCTATGTTATATGGGCTGGAGACAGTGGCACTGATCAGAAAGCAGGAGACAGAGCTGGAGGTGGCAGAGTTAAAGATGCTAAGATTTGCATTGGGTGTGATGAGGATGGACAGGATTAGAAATGAGGACATTAGAGGGTCAGCTCAAGTTGGATGGTTGGGAGACAAAGTCAGAGTGTGAGATTGTTTGAACATGTGCAGAGGAGAGATGCTGAGTATATTGGGAGAAGGATGCTAACGATAGAGCTGCCAGGGAAGAGGAAAAGAGGAAGGCCTAAGAGAAGGTTTATGGATGTGGTCAGAGAGGACATGCAGGTGATGGGTGTAACAGAACAAGATGCAGAGGACAGAAAGATATGGAAGAAGATGATCCACTGTGGCAATCCCTAACGGGAGCAGCCAAAAGAATAATAAGAAGAAACAATAGTATTGTTGCCAGCTATCAAGAAGTACAAATATCACTGAATGCTGATTAGATACCAATGTCCTGAGAATACGTTCATTTTCAAACCAAGTAAATACAAACATTTTCTAAGGAAGCAGGCAGTTCTGTTATGTGTGTGCTGCATGTGCTCATGGCCCCATGAGCATAAGGGTCCCATGCTAATCTCTGTATGTTGCGACTTGCTGAGTGGTTGTGTAGGTAGGGGCCCCAGTGTACTGCTTTGCCCGAGGGCCTATAATGCTGTTAAGACAGCCCTGGTCGACAGCAATCACAACAACCTGTAACAGAATTAGTCAAGAAGTTTGCCTTTTCACTTATCCCAGTCTCAAATAAAGGATACCTATTGGCCCTTCACTTACTAGCTTTTACATTTGCTATTTACATGCTTTGGTTTTTTTTTGCCTACACAGAGAGATGTCCTTTTCTTTAAAACACCAATTTCTATCCCATTACACTGTTCCCTACTTCTTTGAGATGTCTCCTGACATCTTGCTCTAAAGCCGTAGGCCTTTGATTCAGTGCCTAGTGTGTCTCAACCACAGGTCTTGGATATTAATCAGATCCTGGGTATGCAGGATACACTATTATGTGTGGCTTGGTAACAGATACATAGAATTCGGCATAAGTGCACTGACACTAGGATTCCATGGCTGGTATGATGGCTGTCCCAGTCTGTGGTAGTTGGATACTTCTCTTGTTTTGACAGTGCAAGATGATCTTCTTAAAGTTCCCCCCCTCTGTCACTCTGTTTTTCAATTCATAGGTCTCCCTGACCATTTGTGGCCTCCGCTGGGTCATCAGTATTTCCCACTTGGGGTTCTGTAACACTTTTCTCCACTTTCAGTGCTTGTCTCAGTTCCATTGATGTTCCTTGCTATGGATTTCTGTCTGGTGGCAATCGTTCTTGCTCTTCAGGGTAGAACTCTCGGGTCTTGATTCTGAGCACGTTAAATGCTTTGTTTTGTATTTGTTCTTCTATGTTCTCTATGAGTGTGAATCACTATGTGCTTCTTAAACAGGCTTTCTCTTCCTCTGACTGGACACAGAATCCATTACATTCGTGAAATTACAGCTCTCTGAATAATTAAAATACTGAGATGTATAGTTGGTATAATTTTTATGATGATAGGAATTAAAGCATGTTATTAAACACTAGTCATTTAGCCCGTTACAATAACGGGCGCTAGAACAGTAGTGCATTAACATTAGTAGGAACAGTCTCTATTAAATGGCAAGGGACTTTGACCTCATTCTTTTTGTTGGTCGTATTTTTCTTTCTTTCAGCCTTTCTTTTATTGATGTTTACTTGCTGAGCTGACCGTTCTTCGTGGGCTGCCGCCGTGTATTGTGTCTCTTTAATTTTCTGTGACAGTAATACTGTCTTGTATGTCCGCTGGCTTGAACGTCCAAAATATTCCTTTAATTTTCTCTGGCGGTAATACAGGCGTGCACGTCAGTAATATGCCTTTAATCTCCTCTGACAGTAATACTGGCTTGTATGTGGCTGTAATATGAGTCACTGTATTGTGTATCTTTAATTTCCTCTCGCAGTAATACTGGTTTGTATTTCCGTAAAACGCCTGTAACGTTCTCTGACAGTAATATCGCGCATCGTACTGTGCCCTGCACATGCGCACTTCACCAGAAGACACACACACACGGACACCTGGATGCACACAGGGATTTTATTAAAGAGGATGGGAACATGGTGGCGCAGTGATAGTGACGAGCTGGTGCCCCATCCAGAGACTGTTTCAGCTTCACGCAAGATGTTTGAAAAAATGTATTGCAGCAGTACTGTCTCTTTCAAACGTACTAACCTCCAATTCCTGTCCTTCCTTTTCTTTCTCCAAGTACTCAATCGCCACACAATCAGCTCTGTAGCAGATGTCAACGCAATCTGTAAGCTTAGAATGACGATTCTTCAAAACTTTTAAGGAACATTGAAATATCTTCGTAGTACATGTTTAATTATTCCAACCATCTATCCATCCAGTGTTGCACCAGCCCCAGCAAGCATACAGCGTGAGGCCGGAAGAATCCCTGAAGGGGGCACCAGATCCTTGCTAGCACTGCGACACCGTGTCCTCACATGTTTAATTATTGACAATACAGATTATTTAAATTATGTTAAAATTTTATCTGTATAATATAATAAACACATTTTCCTGCATTTCATCTTAAAAATAATATCGTCATCATATGTAAATACGTACAGGACTCCAGATGAGGCCTCACCAGTGTGTTATAAAGCTTCAGCAGAACCTCCTTGGACTTGTACTCCACACTTTAAGGTGCTATGTAACTTGACATTCTGTTAGCCTTCTTAATGGCTTCTGGACACTGTCTACTAGTCAATAGCTTAGAGTCCACTATGACTCCTAAATCCTTCTCATAAGGTGGACTCTCGATTTTCACACCGCCCATTGTGTATTCAGACCTAACATTTTTACTTCTTCTGTGTAATACTTTACATTTACTGACATTAAATTTCATCTGCCATAAATCTACCCAAGCCTGTATGCTGTTCAAGTCCTTCTGTAATGATATAATGGATTCCAAATTATGTATGTAGCTTGCAAACCGTTTGACCTATTGACTTGAAATTAAGTATACATGTAGCTGCGTTTTCCCAAAGTTTCCAAAATTCTGCAGCTCTAACTCAAAAAATGGGATTCAGCAAAGGCCTGACGCGCAGAAATGATTCCACAGACAAAATATCTTTGTTTTTAAAAGTTAAGTTAAGTTTCAAAGTTAAAAACAGTTCACACAAAAAAAAGAAAATTAAAATAGCAAAAAAAAGGAAAAATTATAATAAGAAAAGTTCAGTTCTAAGCTTAATCTTGTTACATCTTAAATCGTTACTATTATCTTATAGTTTCTAAACCATTTCAAAGCGTTTCCGAACCATTTCAAAGCGGTCAGAAAACTGTATGCTTATCCCATTTCTAAGTTGAAAATGGATCTTTCATGTCCCTGTTTACTGGGACCTGTTCTAAACACCACTAAGTCTAATATCACACTGTTTCTCAGTTATAGCAAGGAGATTCTATCTCTTACTAACTTATAGGGGGAAGAGACTATACCATTATCTATGACTATGGAAAAAATTATATTCTATTCAAATAAAGCAAACATTAATATGAGTTTAACTGAAAACTTTAACTTTCTAAGATTGGCTCTTACATTTCCGGCCCCTAATTGGCTATGTAGGAGTGGAGACAATTATTATACTTTACTTCAATATGAGCCAATTAACTTTATATTAACTATTATTTTCAAATCACTAGCAATAACACTGCAAACAAACGTTTTAAAAATTTCATATTTCAAACATTGGCTGTTTCTTAAAGCAGGCACAGTTTGTTCACGGGTCTGTCCAGTGTGCTGGTTTTGGTCTGCACACAAACTCTTCTGACTGCACCTTTGGCATCTGGCATTGTCTTGATGACTCGACCCTTTAATTACCCAAGAATTGCGAGGTGTAGCTTTGTCTACAATTAAAACAACGTCCCCTGGTTCAAAATTTCTTCTTGGTGCAAGCCATTTTTGACGTTCTTGAAGTATTAGCAAATATTCTTTAGTCCATCTTTTCCAAAACAAATCAGCCATGTATTGAATTTGTTTCCAGCGTCTTCTTGGGTATGGTTCACTTTCTGAAACGAGTTCGGGTGGCATTTCAGGTTGTGTCTTCATTAATAACAAGTGATTGGGTGTGAGTGGTTCCAAATCATTTGGGACGTCTGATTTCTCTGTAAGGGGTCTGTTATTGAGTATTGATTCCACTCTACACATCATTGTAGGAAGGTTTTCATCATCGAGTATTTGTTGGTTTAATGTTGAATTTAAAATCTTTCTTATGCTCCTGATTTGTCTTTCCCACACTCCACCTTGATGAGAAGCTGATGGTGGATTGAAAATCCATTTGATTTGTTCTTGCATCATAGCGTCGCTGATTTTTTCGTTTTCCAAGTTTTTAGTAGCTTCTCGTAGCTCTCTTTTTGCTCCAACAAAATTTGTTCCATTGTCTGAGCACATGATTTTAACTTGTCCTCTTCTATCCGTAAATCAGAGTATGGCTTGGATACAAGAATCAGTGTCTAAGCTATGTGCAATCTCTATGTGCGCAGCTCTGGTCGTTAAACATGTGAAGATTACTCCGTACCTCTTAACTAGGCTTCTTTCTCTTTTGACTAGAAAGGGGCCAAAATAATCGACTCCGACATTTGTAAACGGTGGTTGGTTTGGTGCTAGGCGATCTTCTGGCAGATCTGCCATTTTTTATTTACCTACTTTCGCATTGTATCTTCTGCACGTTGTGCACTTTGAAATTATTTTTCTGATAGCTGAATTCGCTTGAGGTATCCAGTATTTTTGGCGTAGCTGTGCGAGTACATAATTGCGCCCACAATGTCCAATTTGTTTATGAATGTGTTGCAATATGAGAGAAGCAGCTTCTTCGAGCATTGCAGCTTTACAGAGTCTTCCTCCAACTCTCAGTATTCCATCTTGTATGATCGGGTCAAGTTTATAGATTTGACTTTTCTTTTTTACACAAGTCTTTTTCTTTAAAGCCTTTAATTCTTCTGGAAATTCTTGCTGTTGACTGAGGCGGATAAGCTCTGTTTCGGCTTTAACTAAATCGTCTAGAGAAATTGGATTTGTTTTTAGAGTCAGTTTATATTTTTTCATGTGCTTTGCGATGAGTGATTTTTGTTCTTCTGGATTAATTTTAGTCTGACTTCTAGTTGGAATGTTTTTCTTTTATTTCTTAAGTTCAGCATTAAGTCTTTAAACTTGAGGAGCCAAGCCACTGCTTTCTTCAATCGATGCCAATCTGAAAAATAGGTGATTAGTTTGTTGATGGGCTCGGTTGCTTCCTCTATTTTTGTCACGTTAACTGCACAAGTTTTAACTTCTGGATCATCTTCAATGAGTGGATCATTCAGTTGATTTGGTCTTTTTGGCCACTCACTTTCAGGCTTCAATAAGAAACTTGGACCTTGTGACCATGTGGTGCTTTTGAGAAAGTTTTCTATGCTTAGCCCCCTGGATGCTTGATCAGCCGGGTTAAGGTCAGATATGACATACCTCCACTGTGAAGGCTGTGAATGATCTCTGATCACGGAGATTCTGTTGGCAACAAAGGTCTTGAACCGAGTGCTTTCATTTGAAATGTATTTTAGCACCGTGGTGCTGTCAGTCCAAAATGTAGACTCTTCTAAGGGCATTTGAAGCTCACCTTTAAGCATTTTGTCCATTTTAACTGCCACAACGGCTGCTGTCAGCTCCAATCTTGGAATTGTGACCTGTTTCAATGGTGCAACTCTTGACTTGCCCATCAGGAATGAACAATGCTTTTTGCCCTCTTCGTTGGTTAAGACAAGGTAAGTGACAGTGCCATATCCATCTTCACTAGCATCTGCAAAATGGTGCATTTGTGCTGTTTTTATGGTTCCAAACCCAGTAGGTTTGAAGCATCTGTTCACTTTATAGTCTGTAAGTAACTGCAATCGTCCATCCATTTTTTTCCATTTCTGAATGTGTTTGACTTCTACTTCTTCATCCCACCCAAATTTGTCTTTGCATTTGACTCTTAGAATACGTTTTGCTGGCAGTAGGGCAGGCGCTAAAAGACCAAGTGGATCATAAACTGAGCTAACAACAGACAGAATACCACGCCTTGTGGCGGGCTTGTTTTGTAACTTAATCTGAAATTTGAAACTGTCCATTTCTGTGCACCACTGGACACCCAGGGCACGCTCTGTGGGAAGGAGACTGTGGCTCAAGTCTAAGTCCTTTTGTTCATGAGCTCTGTCTTCTTCTGGTATAGACAATAAAACTTCTCTGTTGTTACTCACCCACTTAGTCAAGTGCAAACCCCCTTTGAGGCATAGAGCTTGGAGGTCCTTTGCCAGTTTTATTGGTTGATCTTCTGTTGTCACTGAACTTAAACAGTCATCCACATAGAAGTTATTGAGAACGGTGTTAACAGCTTCCTCAGGAAATGTATCTCCGGCATCTTCGGCTGTTCTACGCAAAGCATAAGAAACAAAACTGGGTGAAGAAGTAGCACCAAAAAGATGTACTGTCATTTTGAATTCTTCAAGGTCTTTACTTAGATTACCTTCAGGCCACCATAAAAAACATAAAAGATCAGTGTCTCTATCTGGTACTTTAACTTGGTAGAACATTGACTTAATGTCTGCCATTAGTGCTACTGGCTCCTTTCTTGTAAGGGTGCCAATGAGTGTGTTAGTTAGGTCAGGGCCTTTTAATAATTACTCATTAAGTGAGATTCCCTGGTAGGTGGCTGTGCAGTCAAAGACCACTCAGATTTTATTTTTCTTTGGATGATACACACCGTGATGTGGGATGTACCACATTCTGCCTTCATTGCAATTTAGATTTTCTTTGGGTACCTTGACAGCATAACCCTTGTCTATAATGTCTTTCATGAAGGCTTTATAGTCTCAGTGGAAACCTGAATTTTTGCTCAGTTTTCTTCTGAGTCCAATAGTACGCTGTTCAGCAATACAGCGATTGTTTGGCATTTTAAGTGTGTCATCCTTCAAAGGTAAATTAAAACAATAGTGTCCACCTACCAGTCTCACAGATTCTGAGGCTATGTGCATGAACTTGATGTCCTCCTGTGACATCTCCTCCTTTTCTTCACAGCTGTGTTCTGGAAAATCTGTGTTATACTGTTCCAGCAACATATCCTCAATCTCTGTTATTGACACACGATTGATTGAATGTTTGGGCATCTTACCATTTTGTTTTGTGAGGTCATCTATCTCTTTGTATGTTCCACCATCTACCCATCCAAGTGCAGACTTAGTAGCATAGGGTCCACCTTCTTGGCTTGGTATGATTCGTGACTTCTTGAAGATTTTTGAGTAGTTGATTCCTATTAAAAGATCAATTTCAGAGTCAATATGAGATAGACGTACCTCTTTAAGATATGCCCACTTATCGATATCTTCTTGTAGTGGAATATTTTCTCTGTCCACTGGAATGGAGACCTGTGTAAAGACCTTTGGCAAATCAATATATTCATCATCATTGAGACCACAGACTTGTAAATCTGATAAGACAGAACTTTGTGTTAGCACCTTTGAATCATCATCATAGTTATTCATAGTTTTGAGAAATACTTGTCTTCTTCTCCCTTGAAGGTTTAATTGTTTCTGAAGTCTTTCAGTGCAAATTGTAACTGTACTGCCTTGGTCTATAAAGGCATATGTTTCACTTTTCTTAGATTTTATCTTAACAGGAACTACTTGTAGTGCACACTCTTCCAACAAAGCAGATACTTCCTTATAGCGAGGCATCAAAGACTCAGGCCAAAACACAAACGATCATCCACAATGTCTTTATAATATCACAGTCTCTCAAAATCTTCTCAAGTTCAGGTACGGCGACCTTGCTTTCATTTACGACCATGCAGTGATAGAAGGTAAGAGCATAGTACCTCAGGATGACTCAGTTCTTTTTCTTTCGTTGACGAGTTCAGGAGCAGAAGCGTCCTCTGTCCTCAGATGGTAGATTCCAGTTTCAAGGCCTTAAGATGGCAAGTTTTCTGACGAAAATGTAGCTGCGTTTTCCCAAAGTTTCCAAAATTCTGCAGCTCTAACTCAAAAAATGGGATTCAACAAAGGCCTGACGCGCAGAAATGATTTCACAGACAAAATATCTTCGTTTTTTAAAAGTTTAGTTAAGTTTCAAAGTAAAAACGGTTCACACAAAAAAAAGAAAATTAAAATAGCAAAAAAAAAGGAAAAATTATAATAAGAAAAGTTCAGTTCTAAGCTTAATCTTGTTACATCTTAAATCGTTACTATTCACTTATAGTTTCTAAACCATTTCAAAGCGTTTCTGAACCATTTCAAAGTGGTCAGAAAACTGTATGCTTATCCCATTTCTAAGTTGAAAATGGGTCTTTCAAGTCCCTGTTTACTGGGACCTGCTCTAAACACCACTAAGTCTAATATCACACTGTTTCTCAGTTATAGCAAGGAGATTCTATCTCTTACTAACTTACAGGGGGAAGAGACTATACCATTATCTATGACTATGGAAAAAATTATATTCTATTCAAATAAAGCAAACATTAATATGAGTTTAACTCAAAACTTTAACTTTCTAAGATTGGCTCTTACAACACATATACTAATTGATGTCTACTATCTGCCTTCGGAGTCATGATTGACTTAAAAGGTCAAAGGTCAACTCAGGAAGGTCAGGGTCAAAAATCAAATAACCTGTAGCTTGAAATTTAGTACACATATATTACGCTATCTCATCCCCTGCCTCAACAGAGCTCAACTCTCCCAGCTCAAACCTTGTTTATCAGGGAGTGAGGTGCCTAGAGCTGTATAGGCTAAAAAATATATTGTTATTTGGAACACATGCATTTCACGTGTGTTCCATTTCTACAAAGATCTATGTAAGTGTAGCATGACAGAAATATTGAACACATACCTAAAAGACAAACTTTTTCCATGTTTTAGTACTAACAACAAAATTTTGACATGAAGTGTATAATGTGTAAAGACTGAAGTCTAAATATCAAATAAACACTTTCACAAAAGGTACAAATACAACAGAACAAGTGTTCTTTTATTCTAGACTATAACCAAAGAAAAAGAAATCGGGGTAGTGTACTTCATTGTCACAACTTTTTTGGTAGTACAGCGGTAAGAACTGCTGACTCCTATTCAAAAGGTTGCGGGTTCGAGTCTTCACGTGTCCCGAAATAAATGTAGTGAGTTGCTCTTATTGTTAATATTATACAATAAAAACATACATTTGATTTGAGTCTGTAACAGGCGGTGTAAATTTATGGCACTTGTAAAGGTTAGCATTTTTTTTTTATTCAGTTTTATTATCTCAGTCGCATTCACACTCACCCCAATCTGACACTGCTGTTTTCAAATAAAGGTGCGCTATAACAGAGGTGAACTCAGATCGGAGAAAGAGAACAGAAGCCCTCCGCACAAGAAATGTTCACTCACATATAAGAATAATGCAGCTGCTCCAGGCGTAAAGGCGAAAGATGGCACCGTTTGGATGCAGCAACAGGTCAGGCATCATCTTGCCAGTCAGTCTGCCCCGCATGTCCCTATTTGAAACAACACGGCTTACAGAGCTCGCCAACGTATCGTGCAAAGTTCTGTTTGTGATTATCTTTCGCGATTGTCTTTATATGAAAAACATTTCTGTGTTACTTATATAAAAGTCAGATCGAGTGTTATTTACCTGATTTATTTACTTATCTTCCTACGGCGTAAAGTCACAAGTAGACTGCAGAGCTTCTTGTGTTTGATCAACACGGACACGCTGACACAGTACAAGTGTACTGAAGTGACTTCAGCTGCAGGTGGAAGCTCCTGTCACACCCTACGCCACTGTTGGTACAGTTCTGCCTTTGTTCAGAAACGGCGCCATAAGCTTTATGACCTTAGTCTCAGAAAGTCTTTCTCCTATGGGGCGACTGGGATCTTTTCCTGAATAAGATCAAACACAGTTGTGTAGGGTGCAACAGGAGCTTCCACCTGCAGCTAAAGTCACTTGAAAACCACACACATCTTCTCATTTGTTACTAATAACATATACTTGCTGTTGGTGTCTCTCATTTTGTCAGCAGGCTGTTCATAGAGGATGGCTGGAAGTTTAAAGGCAGTTAGAGAACATCGGAGCTGTGGTCCAGCTGAGACACTGAGAGTTCCTGTGTCAGGCATAACCGTGTTCAGCCGGTCTGCTATCAGTCCTTAAACATGTGCAAATCACTACCCACTGGTCAAGGCAGTACACCAATCTTTAAACAGCCATAAAGTGGTTTTCACAACAGAAATAAGAACAAACAGGCTTCTAAATGTGGGCTGCTATTAAAAACAAGAGGGCTTATATAAGAGTCAAAACACTAAGACTGATAATTAACTCAAGATGTGGAAAGCTACTGGTCATTACCAAAAGATCTGAATCTGAAACACCAACCCAACATTTATTCACAGTTCAAATCCATAATCTCAGAGAGAGGACGAATGGAGTCTTCATGATATGAATTGTGGTGCCTCCTGAGAGGTGGACTCTGACAACCATCTAGTATCTCCTGGTGACCCATTAAGAATCTCAAATGTGGAGTGCACTTTCAGTTGTTTCATTTGGTTTTATTTTCTTTCTGGTTCTTGTGAGACAAAAGTGAAGACGTCAGTTTCTGGTTGACGCTTATCTGCACAGACTTTTTGAGCTTGCTGTTTAGCCAGAGCACATATTTCATTTGTTAGTATTGTCCTGGTACAGATAACCAAGTTCTAATTCTATCTTGACTTTAAGAGGTGTTTTTGTGTAAATGATGAGTACAACTTTATACCATAAGTAGTGAATTTGCTAAGATTTCAATAAATGGCTCAGCGGTTGATGATTTAAATACTCAAATGTATTTTATTGCTTCAGTTACACTTTCATTCGAAGAAAGCAGCATTAATACTACCATATGTCTATGAATGAAAGATGACTGAAGTGGTTACACTTAGTGAAAATGATAAAAATAAGTGTGTGAGCCAGAGTGCAGTGGAGACACCATAAAGGGAGTGAAGATCCCAGATTCTCGTCTTAAGAGGCTTAACGAAATGCAACATACAATCATAATAAGCAACACCTCAATCTTGTTTGGCCTTCAGCTCCTAATGCTAAATTCATTTTGGCCCAATAGACCAGAAACGTTGGGCACCCCTCCTTTAAATGATTAACCAGTTATTCACGATTTTTCCTTTATGCACTTTGTTGGTCACCAATTCCTCCCTTAAGTAGCGACTCCTGTAATTAAACACACTGTGTGCTTTTCTTAATAACGATTTATTTCTTATATCCCTTCACAACAGACTGTCATGTTGTCTCTTCCTCTGCACCCCTCATTGTTCTCTATCTTGTGTCTTGATAGTTTTGGGTGATCAGCCCTCCATTTCCATCGGCTCTACAGAAGACCAGCAGACCAGACTGGAGTGCAAGTCTGACAAGTGGGGCACCACACCAGACGTGACTTGGAGGGACATGAATGGAGTGGACTTGACATCTGAGTCCAGGGTCACTGAAGAGCGGGACAATGAGGGATTTCTCAGAGTGAGCAGCTTCATCCCCATTAAGCAGGAGTTCAACGTGTTCTCCTGTCTCATGAGAAGTAAAGTGCCAAAGCCTGACTGGCATGCAGGCCTTAAGGTCTACGGTGAGTACTCTGAGTTTATGGCCTCCTCGTCTTACTAACATCTGAACTGCTGTGACTTTCAAAAGTTTAGTTTTTCATCTTAATTTCTGAGGTTGAATGGCAACTCCAAAATGACCCCCAATATGACTGATGATGTGGTGTTTGTATGAGTGAGTGGGCCTTGTCAGGAAATGGTGCCCATCCAGAACTATTTCCTGACTTGCGTCCAGTGCTTCTGAGGTTGGCTTCAGGCCTGACGAGGATGGACAGGATTAGAAATGAGTACATTAGAGGGTCAGCTCAAGATGGACGGTTGGGAGACAAAGTCAGAGAGGCGAGATTGCGTTGGTATGGACATGTGCAGAGGAGAGATACTGGGTATATTGGGAGAATGATGCTAAGGATAGAGCTGCCAGGGAAGAGGAAAAGAGGAAGGCGTAAGAGAAGGTTTACGGATGTGGTGAGAGAGGACATGCAGGTGATGGGTGTAACAGAACTAGATGACGAGGACAGAAAGATATAGAAGAAGATGATCCGCTGTGGCAACCCCTAATGGGAGCAGCCAAAAGAAGCAGAAGAGAATGAATGACTGACAGACGTTCACGAATAAAATTATTTTTGAACAGCTTACATTTTGAATAGTTTGCATTGATGCACAAAAACAGAATTAAAATGAAATCAAATTTTATTTGACACGTACAAATTATACACACAAAACAAGATGGAGTGAAAGGCCTAGTTGCTCAACACCAATTACTGTGCCTTAAAGAAGAAAAACAATGGCCAATGACAGTAAGAGGCCACTTTTTAAAAATATTAATAAAAATCATTAATAAATGTCAGCAGTACTAATTATAAAATAAATAATAATTTACATAAAGGAGCGAACAATAAGGCAGCTGGACCCCTAGATGCTTTTCCTCATTCATGATGTTGGTGGATGGTAGTCAGATGCTCCTCCTCAGTCTCTCTGCTCTTCATACAGTCATAGCATGTACCTGACCACGGCACAAAGAAAAGGCCACTGTTGGGATGGCTGATGTCACTGATAATTTTCTTTGCCTTGGTCAAATGTCGCTTGGTGTAGATATCCTTGAAGAGATGGAGTGCACAACCTGTGAGGTATTCAGCTGACCATACCAATCTCTGTAGAGCCTTGTGGTCCTGCTGCATGCTGTTCCCGAACCAGGCAATGACACTTCCTGTCAAAATACTTTCAATGGTGGATGTGTAGAAATTCTTTGGTCTCTGGAAGAGCAGCCTGCAACCCCTGTGGTGTCTGAGGTTCTACAGATGCTGTTGTGTCCACTTCACCAAGGTTTCCATTTGTGATGTTGACACTGAGGTATCTATAGCTATCCACCCACTCCACTCGAGTGCTGTTTTTACTGAGGCAGTGGCCGTGCCTCTGTGGTTTCCCCCTAAGTTCACACTCAGCTCCTTTGTCCAGCTGACATTCCAGAGTAGACTGTTGTTGTGACACCAGTGTGACAGACACTCCACTTCATCATTGTTAGAGATCAAACCTACCACAGTTGTGTCAACAGAAACTTGACAATGTTGTTAGTGTCATGTGCAGCGGTGCAGTCATATTTGTAAATGAAAGTACAGAAGTGGACTCGGCACACAGCTTTGTGGAGCCCTTCTGTTGAGAGTGAGGGATGATGAGGTGTGACCACTCACTCGCACCACCTGGGGTCTGCCAGTCAGAAAGGTAGAGATCCTATCACACAATGAAATGCTCAGACACAGGACCCTGAGCTTGGTGATGAGTTTAGAGGGGTTTATTGCGTTAAATGCAGAACTATCATCTTTAAATAGAATTCACACATAATTTCACCTCTTGTTGTTGAGGTGGACCAGTACTATGTGTAGAATCATGGTGATGGAATCACCCATGTGTCTGTTGGAGTGATATACAAACTGTAATGGATCCAGTTCTTTTGGCAGAGAAGAGCAGATGTAGTTATGCAGTTATGAGTATTTGTAACAAATCAGTAGTCATTCAGACAGGTTGGACTCACTTTCTTAGGCACAGAGACAATGGTGGATCTTTTAAAGCACATTGGTGTGAAATACTGTGTTAAGGAGAGATTGAATATTACCATGAACACTGGTGCAAGCTGATCAGCACAGATCTTAAACACGTGCCCTGGTATGCCATTGGCACCTGATGCCTTAATTAATTAGTCCTAAGAATTCATAAGAAAATAGCTTAAACAACATTAAAAATTATAACATCCTGTGTACAGAGCAAACCTCTGAAAAAAGTGAAAATGTCTGCCATAGTGTGTGCTCAGTTATGATGTCTACTGAACACACAGCATAACAGGCCATAGATTAGGAAATAAATCTGGTAGATGAAAGAAAACTGAAGAAATAGATGGAGGTCCACCTGACAGTGAGCTTTAGTTAGATGGTGTGTCAGAGACATTAACTGGTATAAGTGGTGGTCCACTGGTGATTTTAAGAGCACCTTGTCATGCTATGGCTTAAAACAAATGTATAGTGGCTCTGAGCTATTTAAATGTTCTGTCTGGAGATCAAGTCAGCTATCTGGAAGATGTGGAAGAGTAGGAAATAATGAGGCTTGGCGGAAAACTGCTGTTAGAACTCGACTTTAAAACAAGATGGAATTGGATGGTTCCAGTCAGGGAAAGGTGGGCTGAGAATATGAAGAAAGAACTGGCTGGGGATTTAAGAAAGAGAAGACCAGAGGAAGAAGACACCTTTACCACTACTACCTTCATCTCAATTATGTCAATGGTTTAAAGTGTCCCAGGCCACTCCGTGGTGCTGGTTTATTATCTCTGCCTGTTTCTTCCAGTCAACGCACTGTAACTTTCCGTAATGTGAAAGATGGTGATGCAAATCATTTCCCATCTGTCATATCTACTGTCCTGTTTGTCCATTGTGATGTACTCTCACACAAATATTTGGACCTCTATGACCATTGTGAAGTAGACAGTCTCAACCAGGATGCCCCAGGATGTCCTGCATTGTGTCCTTGTGTCCTTCATCTCCCTGGTTCACTAATCTAGGGCTCTTCAAACATGTCTCAAGATTACACGCTTATTATAAATTATTGTATCCATGTCATTTTCAGAAATAAATAAACCTCCAGGATTTGCGTGAGAGTCTAACCTTTTGAAGGACGTCCGACTGGGCTCTTCACTTCATTGCCAGTTGCCCTCTATGGCAGCCACTCATGGTGCCGTTGTGCTGAGAGTGATTGGGGTGCTCAGTGTGCCTCTCCAGATGTGTATATCTCTGCAGCTGCTTGACATGAGGTTCTAGCATTAGGAGATGGAGTTCTAAATGTTTTCTGTTAGGAAGCCTAGGATTTGCTCTCTCTGACTCTCCCATGTAGTGTTGTAGATGTGGACAAGATGCAAAACAGGTTGTGACATGCTTCTGATTCTGGCTTTTCCTGTTTGTTTTTTAGCCCCTTAATCTTCTTAGTTTTATGTTTACCCCTGGGAAAAATGAGACAAAAGTGTTGAATTTTTTCAACAACTAAAAGTGTCTGAGCACTTCATTGTGAACTTCCTGACAGGTAGACCCCAGGTGGTTCGAGTGGGTGGCTACACCTCATCAGCCCTCCTCTAGTTAGGGCGACATCTCAACTGTCAGGCCTGTGTGTGAATTAACCTGTTTATCTGTTACTCTTCTTCTCTGCTGTCTTTTCTTATTTCTTCTACTACTGTCATCTCAACCATCAATCATGTTGTTAAAAATGACATTAAAGGATACGTTTGCTATTTTTCAAGTCAAAATTATTTTTCACAATCATGAGATACATTCATTTGTCATAGTAAATTGTATTCTTAAGTGAAGCAGTATTTAAAAGTTAAATATAATACTGGGTCTGTTCTTGTGGTTTAAAACAGTGTCCATGGGGCCTCCATTCAAACATGAAAACTAAAGTCTTCAAATTTACCAAAAACATCCACTTCTGAAATGGAAATTATGTGATGTCTTTGGCACAACAATATTTGTGCCAGTACTGCACAGACCCCTTTGTCCAGGACCGTGGATGTTCTGAGAAACAGCCTTGATGTGATTTCAGTTTTGTTCTCTGGTTAACACATTGACTGCTGGACCATTTATTATCAGGACACTGTCCTGTAGGTCTACATACATCTGATATATCTGATCTTCTGTTTTTTCCTGATATTTGATCTTTGTTGTATTTCTTGATCCCTTCCTTCACTCTCCTAGAGGTCTGACATATTTTTTATATTCTCTGGTGGAACAATTAACAGTGAATTGTTGTCTACTAGCCAAGTGAATACTGAAGAGATGAGCAGCTCTTATCTAGGGTGGCACTTCAAATTCAAGAATCTAGCATTTTGGGTTTGAATCATCTCCCTGGTCATTCTTCATGTGGAGTTTGCATGCTGTCCTTGACCTTGTGTGTGGTTTTCTTCCACATTCCCGTACGTGTTCAGTGGAATGACGATTCCAAATCTGTGTGTGTGTGGGTGGGTGTGCAAAAAGTAATTGTAAAATGACAAATTATTTATGTAAATCCAGAGAATAATCTTAATCTGAACCAAAATTCAATAAAATCAAAGCCAAGCAGAGACAGTATCCATTTAACATACGTAAGGTGGAAGCCATAAGCACATGAGGCTCACACATACAGAAAACCAAACATAAAACACTAAATATGCTGCTTTACAATAAATAAATAAATAAATAAATAAATAAATAAATAATGAAAGTTTACAAATTTAAAAATTACTCTTTATGTTAGCTTACCACTGCATGTGACTATCAGGGCTACTAAAGGGCTAAATGGCTACTATTCAAAACCCCATTGATGCACTGCCTGTTAAAATACAGTCAGAGAAGAATTCTGGGTTTGATTTTGACTTTCTTGAATAAAGTAACACATCTAGTGTGACTCCTTCTGGGAGCCAAACTGAGGACTCTGGCCAGGAGAGAGTTTTCATTTCCACTACCTCTACTATTACCCAACGATTAGCATGGAAGCACAAATCATTGACATGGACAACATGGTGGCAGCGTCTGGTAGATTCAGGTATGCTCCTATCAGACTGACTCTAATTGAGGAATTACAAACAACTGGGAAATAAGATCACCAAGATGAACAGCCAGGGTCTCATCCTTTTTTGTTTCCTTGTATTCCATTTCAAAAACGTGGTCACTGATTACAATATTCTGAATATTGTTTTACATATCATTGTTGAGTTACAGTAATGGTATGTTCAGTTGTTCTGTCCCTTGTCTTCTTGACATTGAGCTTAAATGGACAAGACCACGTGACACTACAGCTGGGAGACCACACAAGGCCTTTATACATCTGCAACTGCTGTGTTTGTCTCTCTCTCTCATTTGGTAGATTTTTAAGTATTTTTTCTGATCATTCTGGTGTTTGAACTTTAGTGTACTAAAAAATCAGGGTCTTGGAATGTGGACTTGCTTTGTTGTTTGGGTTTGACTTTTGCACTTAATGTTTTCAATTCAATATCACTTTTGTCCTTGATTGATTTTTTATATGTAACTAGTCATTTAGCCCGTTACAATAACGGGCGCTAGAACAGTAGTACACATTAGTAGGAACAGTCTATATTAAATGGCAAGGGACTTTGACCTCATTCTTTTTGTTGGTCGTATTTTTCTTTCTTTCAGCCTTTCTTTTGTTGATGTTTACTTGCTGAGCTGACCGTTCTTCGTGGGCTGCCGCCGTGTATTGTGTGTCTTTAATTTTCTGTGACAGTAATACTGTCTTGTACGTCCGCTGGCTTGTACGTCCGTAATATACCTTTAATTTTCTCTGGTGGTAATACAGGCGTGCGCGTCGGTATTATGCATTTAATCTCCTCTGACAGTAATACTGGCTTGTATGTGGCTGTAATATGCGTCACTGTATTGTGTACCTTTAATGTCCTCTTGCAGTAATACTGGTTTGTATTTCCGTAAAACGCCTGTAACTTTCTCTGACAGTAATATCACGCATTGCACCGCGCATGCGCACTTCACCAGAAGACACACACACACGGTCACCTGGACGCACAGAGGGATTTTATTAAAGAGGATTTTTGTAATAAATTATTAAATATCAAAAGTAATATTGTTTTGGCTATTGTGGGCCAGAAATTTTATGGATTTTGTTCTATTTTTGAAGCATTTGTGTTTTTTATGGATTTAAAGCCTTTACCCCTGTTTGTTAGGAGTGTGCAGGCTGTGACACCTGCTTCTTGAGTTTTAGACTGATGACTGTTTATGACTGTTAGGCCTCATTTGAAACCCCAGTCTATATTTTGGAAGCAAAGATTCATTTTGACTTTTCAGAGTGGATAAGAATCACAACAATCAGTCATCAACTCAATCCTATGTTGGAAAAGATGTAAGAGACCAAAACCTGACACATGTAAGGTCTCCGGATGGACAGGATGAACCTGAGGAAAAAAGAAGCCTAGCAACAAGATGAGCATAGAAATGAAGGTGTGTTCTGGCAGCAGATGAGTAAATGCATGATGGGTTACAATGCAGTGTCAGGCAGAGTCGTAGCATGCAATAGATCCTTGAAGCCTAAATACCCATTACACTCACCTGGGTGTGTACCAACATCAGCAGCATCAAACAATCAAGTGGAAGATTTCTACAATAGCACTGAAGATGTTCTAGACTCCATACCTTCATGAGATGTGGTTATAATTGCTGCTGATTTCCAAGTTAAAGTGGGAGAAGGCCGCATTGACAAAGTGTATGGAGATTACAGCCATGGACTGGCACTGGGTGTGGTCAAAATTGAACATCTTATTAAAGAAAGAAACATCCTCTAACAGGACAATTCAGTGATCAGGCAGGAGAAAAGCTGTTCATTGTATCTTTTAATTACTCCTCAGCAAAATACCTTAGAGGGAGCGTTCATCAAAATCAGTCCGTTACAGCCTGGTCAGAGAAACAAAGAATGGAGGTTCATGTTATAAACTACTGAATTTACATACAGTGTCAATCAATGCATACATTTACTCTGGTTGGTTCATTGGTTTACACACAAATGATTTATATAAAATAAAAGTCTGTTATATTATATTCTGGTTCATCTTATACCTTTGAGTTGCTCCACCACCCTTGTAATGTCTGTGCATATAACGACTGTCCATTCTCGTTTATAGGACATCTGCTGATCTCTTAGTCACCTCTTAGTCATCCTTCAGTACATTTTGTATGTTACATCAACCTTTCATCTGTTATATTCTTTATATACTTGACCATCTCAGTCTTTTTCCTAAACCCATTCTTATATTTCAGTGTACAGTTTGTTGTTCACTTGACCTTTATTTGGTTTCCCACATTTATTAAGCCTTTATACTATTTCTTTAAGATGAATGCTATGTTACCCTAAAATTATTCTTCCATATGGGAGACATGATGAGGGGATGGATGAAGTAGATAGATAGATAGACAGACAGACAGACAGACAGACAGACAGACAGACAGACAGACAGACAGACAGACAGACAGACAGACAGATAGATAGATAGATAGATAGATAGATAGATAGATAGATAGATAGATAGATAGATAGATAGATAGATAGATAGATACTTTTTAATCCCAAGGGGAAATTCCTATACTCCAGCAGCAGCATACTGATAAGGAAACAATGCTAAATTAAAGAGTGATAACAATGCAGGTATACAGACAGACAATATCTTTGTATAATGTTAACGTTTACACCCCCAGTGGAACTGACGAGTCGCATAGTGTGGTGGAGGAACGATCTCCTCAGTCTGTCAGTGGAGCAGGACGGTGACAGCAGTCTGTCGCTGAAGCTGCTCCTCTGTCTGGAGATGATCCTGTTCAGTGGATGCGGTGGATTCTCCATGATTGACAGGAGTCTGCTCAGCGCCCGTCGCTCTGCCACGGATGTCAAACTTTCCAGCTCCGTGCTTACAACAGAGCCTGCCTTCCTCACCAGTGTGTCCAGGTGTAAGGCGTCTTTCTTCTTAATGCTGCCTTCCCAGCACACCACCGTATAGAAGAGGGCACTCGCCACAACCGTCTGATAGAACATCTGCAGCATCTTATTGCAGATGTTGAAAGACGCCAGCCTTCTAAGGAAGTATAACCAGCTCTGTCCTCTCTTGCACAGAGCATCAGTATTGGCAGTCCAGTCCAATTTATCATCCAGCTGCACTCCCAGGTATTTATAGGTCTGCACCCTCTGCACACAGTCACCTCTGATGATCACGGGGTCCATGAGGGGTCTGGGCCTCCTAAAATCCACCACCAGCTCCTTGGTTTTGCTGGTGTTCAGGTGTAGGTGGTTTGAGTCGCTCCATTTAACAAAGTCATTGATTAGGTTCCTATACTCCTCCTCCTGCCCACTCCTGATGCAGCCCATGATAGCAGTGTCGTCAGCGAACTTTTGCACGTGGCAGGACTCCGAGTTGTATTGGACGTGATACCTTTGGGACTGGGGTGATACAAGATGTTTTCCAAAGCTTCGGGACTCTCCCCTGTTCCAGGCTCAGGTTGAAGATGTGCTGTAGAGGACTCCCCAGCTCCAACGCACAGACCTTCAGCAGTCATGGCAATACTCCATCTGGACCCACTGCTTTGCTGGCAAGAAGTCTCCTCAGCTCTCTGCTTACCTGGGCTGCTGTAATTGTGGGTGGGGTTGTCTCTCCTATGCTGGTATCAGCAGAAGGATGGGTGGAGGGTGTAGTACTCCGAGGTGAGAGTGGGTTAGAGTGGTTAAACCTGTTAAAGAAGTTGTTCATCTGGTTTACTCTCTCCATGTCTCCCTCGATGGTGGCACCCCACTTCGAGCTGCAGCCAGTGATGATCTTCATCCCATCCCACACTTCCTTCATGCTGTTATTCTGCAACTTCTGCTCCAGCTTTCTCCTGTACTGCTCCTTCGCTGCCCTGAGCTGGACTCAGAGTTCCTTCTGCACACGCTTGAGCTCATGCTGATCACCGCCTTTAAAAGCCCTTTTCTTCTGGTTCAAAAGGCCCTTGATGTCACTTGTAATCCATGGCTAGCATAGCAGCGTACAGTTCTTACTGGAACTACAATGTCCATACAGAAGTTGATGTAGTCAGTAGTGCAGTCGACAACCTCCTCAATGTTCTCACTATATGATCCCTGCAGGATATCCCAGTCTGTAGTTTCAGTCTCTCAGAGCCTGCTCTGCCTCAGGGGACCACTTCCTGAATGAGCATGTGGTTGTAGGTAGGACCCTCACTCTTGGTTTGTAGTGAGGCTGAAGCAGAACCAGGTTATGATCTGCTTTACCAAGCGCAGGCAGCGGGGTGGCACTGTATGCATCTTTAACGTTTGCATACAGTAAGTCAATAGTTCTATTTCCCCAGGTGTTACAATCCACATACTGGGAGAAGGCAGGTAATGTTTTGTCCAGCGTCACATGGTTAAAGTCTCCAGTGATTAGCACAAGTGCCTCGGGGTGCTGCGTTTGTAGTTTAGCAACATCAGAATGGATGATGTCACCCGCTATCTCCACGTCTGCCCGAGGAGGGATGTAAACAATAACAACAATGACATGTCCAAACTCTCTGGGCAAGTAATAGGGACGCAAACTTACGGCCAACAGTTCGATGTCCCTGCAGCAAGTGGAGATTTTGACGTTTACATGTCCAGAGTTGCACCACCTTGTAATGACATAGAGAGCGAGTTCTCCTCCTTTCCTCTTCCCGCAGGTACTTGCGTCTCTGTCCGCTCTAACTGTGCTAAACCTGGGTAGCTCCACGTTAGCATCTGGGATGTTAGTTGTTAGCCACGTTTCACAAAAACACTACAAACTGCATTCTCTGTAGGTACTGACATTTTTCTCCAGCGTGGCCAGTTCATCGATCTTATTTGGTAGTGAGTTCACATTTCCTAGGATCACAGAAGGCACCGAAGGCTTGTAACGCCACTTTCTCATAAGCCGCTTTGTCTTTAGCTTAGCTCCGGCTCTGCTGCCACGATACCGCCTTTTTACCACATCAGGTAAATAGGGAACCACACTGGCGCGGGCATTTGTTCTCAGCGCTTCAAGTTGACTACCTGAATAGACGAGTTTCGGCGTGTAAAAATCCATGTCCAAGTAGTAAAAAGTAGTGAGAGGGTCTGCACATGGGTCACAACATAATTGACTCATGAGAAGAAATGTCATAATTAAGCCAAGGTCACTGGCCTAACTTATGTGTGAACTCCCTTTTTATGTGCTTTTTCTTCATTTTTGTTAATTTAGCTATTATCATCTTTGCTCTAATTGTTTTTTCGGTTCACTATTTGTATAATTATGCATTCTTTATCAGTATGGTTGTTTGGCTGAAGAAAAATGCTTCCGTTGAAAAAGTGCTTTGGCCCAGGTACTTTGCATATCCAAAAGGGTTACAACCTGGGGAGAAGTTACCAGCACTGTGCACCCAGGAGTGCTTCATCATTTATTCTTACTGTAGAACTTCATAGGAAAACACAAGACTGCAATTTGCTTCCACAACTTGCTGATCAATTATTCACATAGTCATTTGGTGAATGCCAGCTCTGGTGATGAATGATCTAAGAAAGGGGAGCAGGAAACCAGAACACAAATATAAAGCCAAAAGTGAAATGCCAACTATAATGCCTGCCCTGGTCATCAGCGCTCCTCAATTTCCTAAATGTAGCTGAGATCAGTCCCAAGCATGTTGGTCATGTCCTGCATTTGCTTTGAGATGATTCATTGCCAAGGAAAGAGAATATTCGGGTGATGTATTATTGGGTATGTACATACAACACTGATCTTCAAACATGTGGCATACACCACCTTTTTCTGCCAACATCCAGCTCAAGACTTGTCATGTGACTAATGGCATCCAGAAGTTCTCCTAATGCTTTTAAAGCTTTTTCATTATAGTTAATACATACCGTTCTGTATATAAGGAGCACAGAACTCTTTATCCTTAAACCATCTGTTTGGGCGGTGGAAACAATGTTCTGGTTTGTAAAGACAGAAGTGCTTCCCCTGCATCAATGGGGCCAGACACAGAGTGAATCCCAGTATTAGTGCCAGGCACAGGATCAGCTCTCTGTTCTCCATGTGTCTAAGCCACAGGGTCAGGTACTGATCCCTTTAACTCTTTTAGGGCGGATGTCAACTTTTGTCAACAGGAGGGGTTGAAGGCGAATGTCGACAAAAGTCGACATCCAGGGATAAAGGGCGACAATCAGCTGTTAATGGCGACAAATCTCACTGTCACGTCACAGGCATTCCCTCTGTGCTTGGAGGAATGCTAGACTCGTTGACTCGGCAAATAAACATTGCGTGTGCATGAGTTGTGAAATGTAAACAAAGGCAAGATGGCACCGACATGTGAAAAGGCAGCGAAGCAAGTGCAGAAAAGAAAACACTTGGCAGACGTTGTTTTGCGCATTACCGCGGAGTCGGACTCTTGATTTTTCAGAATCTGACTTTATTGGCAGTGATCAGGAGATCGAGCAAGAGAGTGAGAAGCAGGCATCAGCTGATCAGACACTAGCCGATGCCGCGCCAGCGGATCTGCTGCCAGTTGAGTGCCTTCGCGCAGCCGATGCATCTACGGCAAGGTTCGCATGGGATAAATACACAGACATTGATCCGTTGAGAGCCGATCTGGCTACCGGAGTTTACAAGACGGCATGGCTTGCTGTTGGACACGACAGATCACCAGCTGCTGTACTTCAGGCTGCTCTCTCCTGATGCTGCCTTTCAGCTACTGTCAGACGAGACAAACAGGTAGGCAGAGATTTTTTTTGAATCGCGGGCTGCGTTTGCATCGCATTCTCGTTTTTCAAAGTGGAAACCCACAACGAAAGACGAGATGAAGCGCGCTGTGGCATTACAAATAGAGATGGGACAGAACTGGTGATATAACTTCAGGGAGCATTGGTCCAAACGTGTTTTGTCCCCTGGTGGCTTAGGTACGTGCTGCTGCAAAGTTTTATTCACTTCTGTAATAAACAGAAGCAAATCCCATGGGGTGAGCCAGGCTATAATGCCATACATAAAGTTCATAAAGTTTCAGAAGATGAAAAGAGGTGACAATACGGTTTTCATGCAGGCAGAAAACTTGGTGGCAGTGGCATGGCACGATGGCAAATGGGTGACTTGTCTCTCTACAGTACACACTAACAATATATGTTAGAAAATGCAGCAACAGACAATTGAAAAATAGGCATCAAAACAACACATAGAGAATTCAGGCTCGTACAACATGCAAGACAGTAACATTTGTCAAAAGTAAATATTTTTTGTTGATTTGATATGTTAAACAATTGCTTTGTGTTCTTTTTTAAAAAATGTTAGTTTTTGGAAAAATATTCAGCCCTGGGAGAAAAGAAACAAAAAAAAAATTAGCCCTTAAAGAGTTAAAGGCAAACTCCCATGAATCGGAGAAGCATCCTGCCCCTGAGAGGCTGTCTTGTCTTCTGATGTTGATTCCATTCCATCCTGGTCTTGAGTCACGTGGTCTGCTCTCGGTAATCTGGTTTTGTTGATGATACCAGGATGATGTTCATTCTACCTGGACAGAGTGTAAGGACTCGGTTCATTCCACCTTCTGCAGAAGACTCTCAGATAGACCTGATCACCATACTTGACAGGATTGTCAGGCTCCATTGTGTGATTGGTTCTCTATTCTTTTCTTGATCTACAGACAGGGTGGCTTCTCCCTCAGCCTGGGGTATTTTAGGAAGGTCTGTCTTCATTCTTCCCTTTCTACAGCTCAATACTGGAACTCCATTGCAATAATTGAAGATTTAGTTCTCACTCAGGTTAGGGCTTCATTTTACTTCTCTGGATGTAAAACTTTTTTGTGGTCTCAGTCAGGTCAATTATGTCTCTCTTTTGGTTTCTGCATTACTGTTATTCTGAAGAGCCCATGGTGCCTGCTGAGGCCCAAACCACATGTGTGTCCTGTGTGTGTATTTAGTTCATCTCACTCTGATCTCACCTTACAGTGTAAGTTATGTTCAGAGACACTCATCTCCTGACTCCCACATTCTTATCTCTTCCTTCTTTTTTCAGTTTACTCCCCAGGAGTCTCAGGCTGGTCCGTGGTCTTCTGGTTATCATTGCTTCTGTATGTGGCTGTGGCGGCTTTACTGATATTTCAATGGAGGAGACTGAGAGGTGCGTGCAGGCCCTGTTGCTGACTGTTTTACTTTGGTAATGTAAAGGAGCCTCAGATTTGACATTTATTCTCATATATTTTCCTGTATTTCTTTATTCTAGGACTTAAAGCAAGATATGATTCCAAAGGTAAGGACCCTATAGAGCAATCCTTCACTTACTCCAAAGTCTTTATAGAAATAAATAAAAAAGTCACAGAAGGTCTCTGAAATTCAGACCAAAAAGATACAAAAATGATCTCTACACCGTCTGACATTTTGGACTTTCATATAAAACATAATTTATTTATGGAATGCTAAACATTCACTGCTCCAAACTCTTCTTGATGTTTGTATTATCTCAAATAATTTTAAGATTTCATGACAGAAACAGAAAATTGATGGGCTGTGAGCAGAATCAGGCAGAGACGGGCTATTTGGAACTGCAGATCTTTACAGGGATGTTCGTCTTTTTGGTTTATGCGACTCTCATGTTTTGTTATATCAGATACATTTCTGGAGATCAAAGAGTTTTGTTTTGTTTGTCTTTTGAGTTCATTTTGTACATTCCAGGCTGTGATGTTTATTTAATTTTGCCCACAGCGTATATATTTTGTGCTGTCATGTCTGCTGTTACACTTCAGTTACCGAGCATCACTTGGCAGTCTGACGTCACTCATGAAATTCAAATCTATAAATGGCGGTGTGCTTAGAGAAGCTGCTGTGCTTATTCTTGAGTGCTGCTTCAGGAAAAGCCCAAAGCACCATATCAACATTCACAACATGGACAAACTGAGATCTCCTGTACTGTACTGTACAGGAGATCTCTAATCATGAGGATAACGGTGTACTGTACAGGAGATCTCAGTTTGTCCATGTTGTCAATGTTCATATTGTGATTTTAACGTAGTGGCCTTTCCCAAGTGTAGACCCTCAGTCCAGTGAATGGTCACATGTTGTGGACTAACATGATGTGTCCATCAATTTACCAAACTGTATTTGTCCATTACTGGGTGACATACTGACTGTCTAGTGTAAGATATGCTTATTGTTTAATTTAAATTATGAACTAATAAAAATGAAAATAATTGTAAATATCAGTAAATCTTCTCACCTCTCCCAGTCCACACATGATGTGTCCTGCTTAAATCACACATGTCCATTAAATGTTCTTGTGGCCTCTCAGCACATGAAGAATAACATCATGGGGACTTGAAAATATCAAATGGTGTGTTTATTGTTTGAAAATATAATGCAATTAATGTTTAAAGAACATAGAATGCCAGAAAAAAAGTTTTGAAATGAATTCCTGCATACATGGAGATACAACCACAATAACATCATTCATTTTATTGTACTTCATTACACATGACAGCAGCTTAAAATGCTTCATAATAATAACAATGGCTAAACAGAGTTACTAAAGAAAGTAAAAGCTAAAGAGCATTTCCTTATAACAGCAGGGAATCAAAATATCCAACCTAATTGCAAAAACTCTGGTCAGACGGCCAAAGAAAAGAGGAATACAGACACGGCTCAGTTAATGACCGCATTCTGCCCCTATGACTAGGTCGTTAAGTGAATTGGCCGATAAGCGAGAAGCCGTCCCTTAATGATATTTCAAGCATATTGTACTGGTGGGCTTGTGTCAGCCATCTTTAAATATTATTTTTATGTCACCTTTGCGCCATTTATATCTTTTTAGTATATTTATAAATGACGTCTTCTATTCTTTCCTCCTCTTCCAAGTGCTGCTGTACTTCCAACTGTATTAAATCTTTGTTAGTTAGCTCTCCCTCGACATATTCCACTAATTCTTCAATATCTTTGTCTTCAACATCAAAATTAAGTAGGTCAGCAAGTTCCACAATTTTTTAATTATGACTTTGACACATTTGTTTTTGTCAAACCCTTTGAAATTATTCACAGATGTTTTCAGCATTTTTTCCATACGCCTTGCATACACTTTTCTGTCTCTTCCTCTCAAGCTGATTCAATGTTCTTTATACAGTGTAAAATGAAATATTTTTTCTTGGAGATTGCAAACACTAGTCTAGTGAATACTGATTGACTGCGGGAATGAGATTGAGATTGTGAAGGGGTGATTTGAGATGAGATGTTTGACCTGAGACACCACACTGCCACTTCCACGACCAAAGTTCTTGTACAGCGTACAATGCTGACTGGTCATAGAGCTGGTCGCAAGTCTTTAGGTCATTAGGTGAGGACTGTCTGTATAAAAATAAGAGCCGGTGAGTACAAAGGAGACAATAAACATCCAGAGGTTCAAGACAGCTAATCTGGACACCATGGAGTCCATCAATGTGCCACCATTAACAGGACTTTCTTGTGTTGGCTCACTTCATCTTCCTAGCATTTGAGGAGGCTGCAGGTACGCATGCTTAGGCCAGGGGAGCAGAAGCATATACTGTACTGTAGAGCTATCACTGAGTACTAGGAAAGAAAACTCGCAAAAGAAGAATGTTGAAGAGACCCCAGAAAGAGACCCTCAGGGGTATTCAATGCTAATCCAGCCCTCACAGTTATTTGTACATCCATAGGCCTAAAATGTGAACACAGCTAAGAGCACAACATGCAAGTACAGGACAGCATCTGAACATTATAAACTGTAGTAGTGAGTAATAATACAGTATGTGGCACAAGACATAAATATTTCACTTTTCATCTGGTTATGAGTTTAGACAGATGTGAAGATTCAACTCACCCAGTTTCACTGCGGTCTCACGTCTCCTAACCAATGATGGCGTAGTAGTGTGGACCACTAATCTGACTCCAAATTAATGATTTTAGTCCAAAAGGCCCATTTACCTTTATGCTATACATTAGTTGTATGTTACTGTAACATCTGAGTTAGCCTGACTTGCTATCATTTGTAAATCTTTAGGTTACACACCTTATGACCTGTAGGTGGAGCATCAGAGCTCCAAACCCCAGACAGATTCAGATTAAAGTTTTATTTTAAAGAGAAACCTTTACAAAGACTTCTTTAGGGATTCTCAAACCCAAACAATTCCATTCTTTTTCTTTTCTGTTCACTTTCTCTTTTTATTTTCATCCTCCACTCCTCCCAGGTGGAATTTATTGTTCCTTAACACCCGACTCCAAGTCCCCAGGTTTAGGCAGAGCTGCTCCTTTTATGCAGGACCCTGGAGTACTTCTGATATCAGGATGTTGCAGGGAGGAAGCACTTCTGGGTCAGGCTGAAACTCCATGAATTATGGACACTCAACCCTGTGGCTCCCTCGTGGGCACCCACTGAACCCAGCAGGGCTGTCCCACGGGACTACAATTCCCAACATGCCCAGCAGGTGTGCACATAGGTACCCTGGCCTAAGAATGCTGCCATCTAGTGTGTCAGAGGAACATGCAATCTCTGTATGTTGTTTCTCCCTGTACTTCCATTACACTGGCCCCTCAGCTGTGTGAGAGTCTTCTGTGCAGCCCTGCTTGGACACCAGTGAACCCACTTTTATTTTTATGATGGCATCTCATGCAGAATCCTGGCTGAGATAGGAAGTTCTGAGTTTCTTTTTCTGGCCACTCACTACCTTGCCCTCCCAGCCAAACAAGGAACTAGGGAACACCTAGGTGAGGACCCCAGTCCATGCCTGCAATCCATCAAAACCCTTAGAAATATATAGAACTATGGCTAATAGTCACTTGTATGTGTAACCTCAGAGGTCACGTCCTGTTTAACTTGTGTGTGCTTTATAATCAATATTTAGAAGCTAAGTAGCTTTCTTAGATTGTGTTACATGAATAAAAGGCCACATGCAGCCTCAGAGTTGAAGCTCCATTCCTTAGTGTGTGTTTTAGAAGAAAACCTCAGAGGCCGGGCAGCTTAACTTAGCGTGTGTTACATTTAATTCACAACCTAAAACATACTCGTGAGATATGAATATTCAGACTGCAAAACTCAGAGGCTGAGTTCCAGTGTGTCTCCACAGTTAAATGGTTCATATCAATTATCAACTACTAAGATAGCAGACAAGTAATCAATACAGTAACTAACAATTTATTAATAGTAAACTCACAATTATACACAGAATAGACTGAAGTTATAAAAACAGTGAAGAAAGGAATACTAGAAATGCATGAGCATGCATTCCAGAAGAAAGAATGACTTATCTTCCCCTCACACCTCTAAACTTATTTTTTTATAAGTCCAGAAATTAAAGCTCAGTGAACTGGGACAATACTGTATGTGGCTCTAAAATGTTTAATGGAGTTCACACCAGTTCCATTTACTCCCTAGAAATACACACAGAAGAGAAGCAGGCCCACACTTTAAAGTCATAAATTCCAGTTATTCCACTAAATAAGCATACCTGGGACCAGCTCCATTAATATGCATTATTATAAAAAGATATTACAGAGACTTAAAAACTGAAACAGGTCCTTCTGAAGAGTCCAAAAACCAAAGCACTGGCATTAATATAAGTCCAAACATGCCAATAAAGACACCACACTCGTCATAGAAATTCTTAAATTAGTTCCACTGAACTATGAAGACATAAAATTGTCGATTGTTCATTTGGTGAAGTGATGGAAGACCCTGAATCGCTGTATTTATGGTGAAAGGCTCATCTTTTCCTGAAGTAGAACAGTTGACTCAAGAGAAAAGGAACAGCAGGTTATTGTTGATACAAATGTCAAGCTCTAATTTCCTACAAATTAATACATATATTATTATTATTATATTATTATATAAATAATGTAGACTTGCACTCATACCCAGTAATACATCAACTCAGCCTTTATAAAATAAACTTAATTTCAGTTGGATGGAGCAGAGTGGAGCTCTAGAAGAGACAGACATGAACCACAGACTGTGAGTTTGACCAGAGGGGCTGTGATAGGACAGAAAGAAGCCCTCGGAGTGTCCAGTAGTTCTTACATAAGTTCTTACCAAGCAGAGAGCATGTCTAGCTGGGTGGCTGTGCTCTTTGGTTTGAATTCCTGCACATTTCCTGACCCCTGAGGTCCACTGGTCCTCTATGGTGAGCAGTTTCAGGCCTACAGTCCTTTCTGCTGTCCTCATGACACACTGAAGTTTACATTTAGAATGCTTTGCCATACCAGACATGATGCCATCAAGCCTTTCCAGAGGAAGACTGAGAAGAAAAGTGAGAAGTCATCCACTGCATCCTAAACTGCTGCTACCATTGGCTGATGGCATTAAACGTCAAACACCACTGATCACACAAAAGCCTGGCAGCAGACATGTGCCAGCAGAGTACAAGAATAATGAACTAAATCAAATTAAATGAAGCTAACGCAGCCCAAAGTGAAATCTCTCATGGTGCACACTGAGAAGATGGTCACTGGATGAAAACTCATATTGATTTGAAATAACAGAGGAGTGAATGAACAAATTGAAACAAAAGTGTATGGCCTAACACGTCAGACAGGGAGACACATCAGGTTTTATTAAATCTGACAGTAGATAAGGCAGGGGACTCTCGATCAATGACCTTTGGACAGGACTGCTTCTTAAAATTGGACATTTATCATCTTTCCTGTCTAATTCACTTTATTTTTTATGTAGTGCTCACAAGTAAATGCAATTATAATCTTTACAAGTTACTAATTATATAACGAGTACACGTAAAAACACCAATTTGATAAAAGACATAGTTAAGAAACAGTCTGAACCTGACTAACATAAATGGAAGAAATTCATGACAGTAACAGGGGAAATAACATAATCAAAAAATGAGAGCCAGTGGTAAAATCAATAAAGTGTAAATATCATAATGGATGGGCTGGCATCTGGACCTTAATCCAGCTGAGAAGCTGGTAGGAAAGGACAGCTTGCTTGGATGTTCATCTCTGCTGGGGTGATTCCTGTTTCCTTTCCCATACGGAGTGAGAAAATAATGAATGGACTAGGGGACACAACATATAAAGAGCAGCCAGTCCCCCAGTACAATAGGTGGCAGTGTTCACCTAGGCTGTCCCCAATTTGGACACTCACAGGGCTACATGGGACATGCAGTTGTAGAACACAGCCCTGTTGAGTACCTCAGTATCTGCTAGGGAGCACTGCAATGAAAGGACTTTACTACTCTATGGAGCAGTAACCTGGCCCAGAACTGCTTCCCATGATCCCATGGAGCTGGGAGTACTCCTGGGTCAAATATAACAGAAGCCACCTTATCCAACTCTAGAGGTCAGAGTCAAGTGGAAGTGGACAACACTTGCTGGAGGACATAAGGATTATTGAAGGGAGAGGGAAGGACAAATGGATGAACGGTATTGTGGTCATTTGATTATTAGAGCCTGTAAAAGGAGCCATATATAATAAAAGCACTTTGAATTGAACCCAGGGCTGAGATGGTGAGATTGTATATGAAGTTTGGGGTCTATGGTGCCCTCTGTTGGCCTCAATAATATGACAAATGAACAACAGACAGCTATGAAAGACAAGATTGCTAAAACATGGGGTGCGGGCCTGCTGTGCGAACAAACAATGAGAAGGCTTTGGGCCGGAGACTGTGGACAAGTCAGGAAATTAGAGTCAGCAGTGACCAAGGATAGAGACTAGCCACCTCAACAGGGGACAATGGAGACAGCAGCTTCAGGTCTGTGGTGTTTAGGAGCCATGAAGATTAAACATGAAGAAGGACAGGAGAAGACAAAGTGTACTGAGGAGAATGAAAGAGATAAGAGCAAAGGTGGGGACTTGACTCCAGTGACTTGGACTTGAGTTGAATCAAGGCACACTTTTTATGAGTTGTGATTGTCTTGATCAAAATAAAAAGACTTTTGACTTGACTTGAAGTTGACAGTTAAAGACTTGAAACTTGAATTGACTTGAGCAAGCATGACTTGAAAAAAATAAATAAAACAACAACTTTGGTCCCTTTATCTTCCTTATTTGTTCATAACCATCCTGTGGGACACAACATTTTCAGAGTAATCAATATGTTGTCATGTTTCAAGTACTTTGAGTGGTGCGTTGGCCAATAGGAATGGCTGACATACATAATCTACGCGATAAACGTGAACATCAGCAATCTAACATGAAGCTAAGTATATCAACGCAAACACTGAATACAGAGAAGGGATACTCAATAGTTTTTAGACTGAATACTAGTAAATTACACCTCTTAAAAAATCATGTTCAGTCACCTCTATATCCACAGATTCAATGTCTCTCTGTCCGAGCATCGTTCACCTCGCGTCTCATTTGTTCTCTGTTTTTGTTGTGTGTGTGTGGCTGGTTAATGTAATGTTCAAGCACTAGGAAGTCTGCTGCTAAATGTTTCCTATTAGGAAGCCTGGCTCTACTTCTCTTTATCTCTCCCATCCTGGAAGTAGTGGCACTGGAAATGCAAAACAGTTGTTGACACGCCGTTGATTATGGCGCTTTTTTGTATTCTTTTTAGGAGCGCTAAATTTTTCATAAATCTTTTTCTCCTTTACCCAGTTTTGTTGTTGATTTATATTTGTTTGTGCTTTTGCCAGTAGCTGTCAAGTAATTACTTGATGTTTTAAGCAGCAGCGCTACAGATGTAGAGGAAATGTGCAAAGAACTTGTGACACTCTGCTGATTCTACTCTGTTTGCTTTTTTAGCCTCTTGCGTCTAATTACAGCTTGAAAAGGCCAATAAAGTTAAAACTGGATTTGAACTGTGATCAGTGGTTAACTGTATCTGACCAGATGAACCATAGTTACACAACACAAAGCACACCATCTAGAATTTACACACACATGTGAAATGGCTAAACACACACTCTGGGATATGTTTATTATTTTGTTTTCAAAAATTAAACTTTATTAATCAAACTTCCCTGAAAAAGTTGTTTTCCCCTGTTTTTGACGAACAGTAAAAACAGACCTTCTGATTTATGTGAAATGGAAGTGCATTTTCAGGTCACAATCTATATATATAATTCACTAAGCCGCCGAAAAGTAAGCCGCCCATGGCGTACGCAGGAAGGAACCACGCCCACCAACTCTAAGACCATTGGATTACGACGACAACTCGCCCACCAACTCGGACGCGTCGACTGGGAAAAAACGCCGTCATTTATCTTCGTCTGGGCTACAGTACACATGCACTTCTGAGCCACGTTCACTTTTCGCTTACGACGCACCATAGCAAACTGTTTTACATGCTACATACAGCAATTCGCATCCGCGACAAACATGCGTCTTCTTAGATGGTTCTGCAGGAACACGGAAGACGTTTCCCCGCCCACCAACACTCCTTTTTTAACGGCCCGCGTCTACCCTTGCTCTCTACTAGAGAGTCTGTAGGCATTCACACTGCCTGCTCATGTGCTCGGACGCAAAAACTCACCGACCACCCAGTTAGTCCCTTTCGTCTGTGCTATGAGTCCACATGAACCTCTGAGCCACGTTGACTTTTCATTATTCCATGTTGACTATTCATTATTCTTTTCGGTTACGACACCCGACCGCGTCCCCCATTAAAAATCTGCGACGCCCTGTCTCTCGAGGCATTCACACTGCCGGAAGACAACCATGGGATACGCAGAAAAGAGCCATGTCAGTCAACGCAGATCAGACACCCAGGCGAACAACACTGAATAATCAATAGCCGCAACTACTTTGCCCACCCCAACTCCTCACCTGAGTCGGTTTCGTCTGTGTTCAGCAGTGTTTCCCATACTCAATCCTGGTCAACCCCTGTGGCTGCAGGGTTTTGTTCCAACCAGATTACTAATCATTAATGCCGGTGAAACTCATCAGGGATAAATAGGTTTTTCAAACGCAGCCGTATAGCAGACTAGCTGGATGTAATAATCCGACATGAATGAGCGTTACGGATTTTGCAAATGTTAATTTTTTTCCCTCTGCTTAAAAAACATTTAAAAAGTGGCGTGATTATGCGCGGATTGGTATGCAGCATGTAAAACAGTTTGTTTGTCGCGGATTATTTGCTGTACACACAGGGAGGAACCTGGAAGCCGAACGCACAGTCTTCCACTGTCTCCTTACTGCAAAGCAGCAGCATGGGCAACATGTTCATTTTTTCCCCTGTGCTTAAAAGACATTAAAAAGTGTTTCTCAACTGTGACTCCCGAACAAATCAGTATGCGAAAAGCGGCCAGAACCGCAAACAACAATGAAAAGTCTACGTGACTCACATGTGCATATCGACTGTGCAAAGAGAAAAACGACTCAGGTGACAAGTTGGGGGTGGGCACATGAGCAGGCAGTACATACTGAATGAGACATCAGCAGACTAGCATGACGGACGGCACGTAATGGGAGTCCTTCCCCTCTCCTCCCGTTTTCTTGGTGGTTTATTAAATTATGGATTTTTCAAATGTTAATTTTTTCCCTGTGCTTAAAAATCATTAAAAATGATACGCCGCGGGTTGGCTAGTTTAATTTAAATGTTTTAACTTGTTATACCTTTCTATGAAGTATGCTATATATCAGTTCCTAAAAGTTTTCATAAAGTATTAAGAATAAGTTATACATCTTAAGTATTCAATCAGAAAGCAAATCTGAATACATTAAGAACTGTATATTCAGTATATACATTTTCAGAATATTCTGCCCAACACTGATCTTTCCTAACACACTGCTTACTGCAACGTTATTTAAAAACATTTTGCGAAATGTGCTATTATTTCAACAAGTTGTATTTTTATGAAAATACATTTTAGTTCAACAAAGACTGTGTTGCAGTTACATACCCATTTCAGCACAGAAGCATTAAAAGGTCAATTATTTACTAGTTTCACTCTCTAATGAGCCAGTGTTACATTCTGTGTGACAGAATAATGGAACATCAAGGGTAATATAGTCATTAAAGTGTTAATATACAGGTAGCGTTTACCCATGAAGTGTTGTGTGAAAAGTGTAAAAAGACTGCTGAAATGGTGAAGTACTGTAAATGTCCCAAGTAGTTTAAGGAATTGACTGATGTAATAGACAGAAATCAGTAGACGTCCTGTAAACACGACTTGATGGTCATCACGTACATGGAAACTTCACAAGAGAAGGTTAAGAGCAGAAGTTAAGAAATGTTTGATGAGAGCAAGAATATAATAACATGAGACTTTTATTATGGATATGTAAGCTGGTTATGCTCTCTGCTGAAAAACATCTCATGTCTTGTAACCAGTCAGAGTAAACCAGAGGTGATGTTTATGCATTCATTCAGCACTGCTATCTAAATTCAGTTATCTATAAGAATGGCCGTCTGCCTTTAGTCCTTGACCATCTGATGATAACCTCTGCTCAGGGCACTGTACATTAGTCGATTTCCATTAAGTGGATGCTCTCTCTTTATGACTCTCCATGAAGAGAAATAAAGATGCAATGAACAAATTTTCTCCTTCCTGGTTCCTGACTCAAAACGGTCCTAACTGAGGATAAGATTCCTCATAATAATACAGTAATCCCTCCTCCATCGCGGGGGTTGCGTTCCAGAGCCACCTGCGAAATAAGAAAATCCGCGAAGTAGAAACCATATGTTTATATGGTTATTTTTATATTGTCATGCTTGGGTCACAGATTTGCACAGAAACACAGGAGGTTGTAGAGAGACAGGAACGTTATTCAAACACTGCAAACAAACATTTGTCTCTTTTTCAAAGTTTAAACTGTGCTCCATGACAAGACAGAGATGACAGTTCTGTCTCACAATTAAAAGAATGCAAACATATCTTCCTCTTCAAAGGAGTGCGCGTCAGGAGCAGTGACTGTCAGAGAGATAGAGAAAAGCAAACAAATCAATAGGGCTATTTGGCTTTTAAGTATGCGAAGCACCGCGGCACAAAGCTGTTGAAGGCGGCAGCTCACACCCCCTCCGTCAGGAGCAGACAAAGAGAGATAGAGAGAGAGAGACAGAGAGAGAGAGAGAGACAGAGTTTGTTTTTCAGTCAAAAATCAATACGTGCCCTTCGAGCTTTTAAGTATGCGAAGCACCGTGCAGCATGTCGTTTCAGGAAGTAGCTGCACAAAAGATAGCAACGTGAAGATAATCTTTCAGCATTTTTAGACGAGCGTCCGTATCGTCTAGGTGTGCGAAGAGCCCCCCTGCTCAATCCCCCTACGTCAGGATCAGAGAAAGTCAGCGCAAGAGAGACAGAAAAGTAAGTTGGTTAGCTTCTCAGCCATCTGCCAATAGCGTCCCTTGTATGAAATCAACTGGGCAAACCAACTGAGGAAGCATGTACCAGAAATTAAAAGACCCATTGTCCGCAGAAATCCGCGAACCAGCAAAAAATCCATGATATATATTTAAATATGCTTACATATAAAATCCGCGATGGAGTGAAGCCGCGAAAGGCGAAGCGCGATATAGCGAGGGATCACTGTATTTCCAATTTGTTTCTTCCACATCTGAATGGTGCCAGACTATAGGATTTTGTTCACTTGGATGTGCACTGCAGGCCTTAAGACTCACACTTAGTTAAATATGAAATGTTCTTCCACAGCGCCATCATGCTTTTCTTATGGGCACTGCTATTTGGAGACCTTTCTCTTTACAGTTGCAATGCTGCTGCTTGATAACCACTTCCTGGTTGTCCAAGTTTAAGGATACAACCTAAAACTTTTGTGTGATTTTCTTTGAGATTTACATTGATTTCTGCTTATAAAAATTTACTGTGTTAGCTATAGTTAACAGTCATTTTTGATGTATACAACACTCGATTTAATGTTTCCCACTTAACCATGATGGGACCATAACCATGATAGACACTTATGAATTGAGTTACAAAGTGTAGAAAAAATATGTAACATTTGTTATTTGTTTAGATGTGGCTGCTTTTTTTCTAATTTCTTAGCTTTGAAGAATATCTGAAGACCAAGATGGTAACCAGTGAGCCTTTGAAGCCCAGCATCTCTCTGGGTTCATTGAATCAAATGCTTTTAAACTCTACAACTGTAACTACCTCAACAAAAGTTCATCACTAATGCGATATTGTCAGACATAATTATTGGCTGTAACATGCCCTCTCAATTTTTGAACATAGTAGCTTTTGTCACTTATGTCCATTTTTGATAGCAAATATATAGCAGTCTGCCAGAAAGCATATTTATTTATTGATTAATTTAAATTTTTATTAGAAGCAGATTACATTCCATATAATTAAGTCAAACTTAACAAAGCAAAATTCAAACCCACCCAAGTGAAAGAGGAAAGCCAGCAAATAAATCTACTCCATAAAATCAACAAGAAAGGAAGAGTACCCTTTTACCTGAAATGGAAGCTTATTCTAAAATGTTATTGATCAGATCCTATCATATTTTTAAAAAGTTTTGTAGAGATTCTCTAAGTGAGGATATGATATTTTCCAATTTCAAGTAATAGAGAACATCAGTCACCCACTGACTTAAGAGTGGTGAGGTGGGATTTTTCTAGCTGAGCAAGATAAGTCTATGTGCTAATAGTGAGGGAATCACAGTTTGTTTGTCCTATTCCACGTTAAGCCCCTCTGTGAGCCCACCAAACACAGCTGTTAGTGGATTAGGAGGGATTGGGACCCCAGGGCTGTCTGAAAGGCATTTAAAGATTTTGGTCCAAAATAATGTTAATTTGATGTTGAACATGTGACCTGGTGAGGCTGGAGCTTGATTGCAACACTCACATGTTGGATCTTGGCCTGGAAACATTTTGGACAATTTTAAATGAGACAGACGTGCTCGATCAAAGATTTTAAGTGGAGTGGCTGAATACTTTGCACATATGGAGCTCGAGTGTATTCTGTGTGTGGCTGCCTTCCACTCCTTTTCTGAAATATTAAGTGACAGATCCTTTCTCCATTGTACTCTGTGGTCTTTGTAAGGAAGAGACTTTAAAATATTTTTATAAATTGTAGAGATGATATCTGAGTCTTCAACACTGATCAATAATTCTTCTTGAATAGAACAAGGTGAGAGGTGAGGAAAATTGGGCAGGTTCTGTTTAGCAAAAATTCTAATTTGAAAGCAGTGGAAGAGTTGATTTTGAAGAGTACATATTTGTTAGATCCAAAGACATTATCTATGTACAAGTCTCTAAGTGTTTTAATCCTGGACATTTTCCAGACATTAAATAGTATATAGATTTGAGAGGGTAGAGAATGGTGGTTGTCATGTAGAGGTGCCACAGATAAAAGCTTCCTTGTCGAAAAGCACAGAACAGGGAATATGAAGAAGTACTGCAAGATTTTATTTCTATTGCAGACTGGGATTGCATATATTCCTATGTGTCGATGTCCTGGGGCCTAATGTAAATTCTGAGTGTAGAATACACACTAAAACATGGCGTACAGACAAAAGTGGAAATGTGCATACGCACAAAAAAATCCAGATGCATGAAATTGTGCGTGTGCCAAGTTCCATACATTTGCCCTTTAGAAATCCAAATGAACATGAAAATTAACCCACGTGAATGCAGCTACAGTCACCCTCTTAGTCCTCCCAGAAGTCTGCACATTTGAATATGCAAATCAATATAAATATCACCTTCTGTTCTGTTTTGTTAAAAGACAATGGCAAAAGCACTTGAAAAAAAGAAGGCAAGGAAAAATGTACTATTTTTTGGCTTAAGCAGTGATACCAACCAACAAAAACAAGTTATGAAGTAATACAGTATGGTAGAACTACTCGAAAGTTCAAGTTCAGAAAGTCACACAGTGCCCGAAATGATATCAAAGTTGTGGTCAGATATCAAAGTTGACATGAAAGTGAGTCGCAATCCACCATCTGTTAATTCTGTTTCAGACAATATTACAAAGGTTGAGTGCCAAGGACGCAACTGCAGGTGGTGATGGTACTGCTGTGCGAAGCATGTCTACAGACGTTGGCTGCTCACACACTTCTACCTCAAAAATCACTGGGCAACCATCTGTTTGTGTGCTGAGTGATGCTGTTCTGGAGTCACAAAATGTAATAGCGGATGCTGTAAGAGTTGTAGCCAATGAGCTAAGGAATATAATGGCTGTACTATTTGATATTGATCACAATTTAAATGAATTAGTTAAAAAGTAAATGCTGCATCTGATGACCTGTTTTTACATTCTGGTAATTACATTCAAATGAAGTTGTGACACTGTCTGATTTGGCTGATCATTTGGTGGATCAGGGTCAGGTTCATCATAGCACATCTCTTCAGGTACAGGCAAGTCACCATTGTATGCCACGTTAAACAGCACGCTTCACGCATGCACAATGCAACACACTATCTGTGGACTATAGAGCCGCACATTAATAGAGTGGACATGCTTTCTGTTTACATAAGCAAATTCATTCTCTGAAGGCACTTTTATTGTGTAGAGTGGGCACCGTGTGGCACAACATATCAATCCTCTCTGCTCTTAACACTACAATTCCTGAAGCCTACGATAAAACTCATAATCCCAGGCCACCTTAAATTCTTTCGCACCTCTCCATCAGCATCTTTAGTTTTGTAATTGCGTCGACCAGCAGAAGCAGCAAGCAGACTGCTATCCCAACTCTACCCCCACCCCACCGCTGCAGCTCGAGTCTGACAAAATGTTCTCCCAGCTTAGCTGCGTGTGACTGGAGTTGTATAGGGTAAATAATATATTGTTATTTGGAATACATACATTTTATGTGGGTGGCGCAGTGGGTAGAGCTGCTGCCTCGCAGTTGGGAGACCTGGGGACCTGGGTTAACTTCCCGGGTCCTCCCTGCGTGGAGTTTGCATGTTCTCCCCGTGTCTGCGTGGGTTTCCTCCGGGCACTCCGGTTTCCTCCCACAGTCCAAAGACATGCAGGTTAGGTGGATTGGCGATTCTAAATTGGCCCGTGTGTGTGTTGTCCTGCTGTGGGTTGGCACCCTGCCCAGGATTGGTTCCTGCCCTGTGTTGGCTGGGATTGGCTCCAGCAGACCCCCGTGACCCTGTGTTTGGATTCAGCGGTTTGGAAAATGGACATTTTATGTGTGTTCCATGTCTACAACAATCTTTGTAAGTGCAGAATGACAGGAAATGTGAGGCAAGAAATGTTGAAAACATACCTAAAGCAGAAACTTTTTCCATGTTATGCTAATAATGACGAGAAGTGTATAATGTGTGAAGACTTTAGTCAAATATCAAATAAACACATGCACTTCAGGGATTCTAGTGTTAACATGGCTCTTTGGAGTGACTTGTTATCTTTAACTCTTTTAGGGCTAATTTTTTTTTTGTTTCTTTTCTCCCAGGGCTGAATATTTTTCCAAAAACTAACATTTTTTAAAAAAGAACACAAAGCAATTGTTTAACATATCAAATCAACAAAAAAATATTTCCTTTTGACAAATGTTACTGTCTTGCATGTTGTATGAGCCTGCATACTCTATGATTTCACATACATATCACATACATTTTACACAGCAAAGTCTGATCTCGCTCAAAGCAGCCAATTTCAGTCATTGCCACATTGCACTCCTTACAATATGTGTTGTTTTGATGCCTATTTTTCAATTGTCTGTTGCTGCATTTTCTAACATATATTGTTAGTGTGTACTGTAGAGAGACAAGTCACCCATTTGCCATCGTGCCATGCCACTGCCACCAAGTTTTCTGCCTGCATGAAAACCGTATTGTCACCTCTTTTCATCTTCTGAAACTTTATGAACTTTATGTATGGCATTATAGCCTGGCTCACCCCATGGGATTTGCTTCTGTTTATTACAGAAGTGAATAAAACTTTGCAGCAGCACGTACCTAAGCCACCAGGGGACAAAACACGTTTGGACCAATGCTCCCTGAAGTTATATCACCAGTTCTGTCCCATCTCTATTTGTAATGCCACAGCGTGCTTCATCTCGTCTTTCGTTGTGGGTTTCCACTTTGAAAAACGAGAATGCGATGCAAACGCAGCCCGCGATTCAAAAAAAATCTCTGCCTACCTGTTTGTCTCGTCTGACAGTAGCTGAAAAGCAGCATCAGGAGAGAGCAGCCTGAAGTACAGCAGCTGGTGATCTGTCGTGTCCAAAAGCAAGCCATGCCGTCTTGTAAACTCCGGTAGCCAGATCGGCTCTCAACGGATCAATGTCTGTGTATTTATCCCATGCGAACCTTGCCGTAGATGCATCGGCTGCGCGAAGGCACTCAACTGGCAGCAGATCCGCTGGCGCGGCATCAGCTGGTGTCTGATCAGCTGATGCCTGCTTCTAACTCTCTTGCTCGATCTCCTGATCACTGCCAATAAAGTCCGATTCTGAAAAATCAAGAGTCCGACTCCGCGATAATGCGCAAAACAACGTCTGCCAAGTGTTTTCTTTTCTGCACTTGCTTCGCTGCCTTTTCACATGTCGGTGCCATCTTGCCTTTGTTTACATTTCGCAACTCACGCACACGCAATGTTTATTTGCCGAGTCAACGAGTCTAGCATTCCTCCAAGCACAGAGGGAATGCCTGTGACGTGACAGTGAGATTTGTCGCCATTAACAGCTGATTGTCGCCCTCTATCCCTGGATGTCGACTTTTGTCGACATTCGCCTTCAACCCCTCCTGTCGACAAAAGTCGACATCCGCCCTAAAAGAGTTAAAAGGGCTGCTTGCCTTTGCTGCACTAGTTGGAAAAACAGCACCCACGGCTGTGCAGAGTTCATGTTTTTATAGGCTCTCCTGCTATATATGATGTAATGCCAGCTCATTCTTTTGGTGATTCATCCCTGGCTGATGTAACTTGTCCAGAGCCGTTGCAATAGCAATGTGTGTGCAGCTGACCACTCCAATTACATTTAGAAAGCCAAACGTTGCTGACAATTGCAATTTTATGTTTGCCAGTTCAACTACAGTGTAAGGAAATCTTGTATATCTGGATGACAAGCAGATAATACCATCCTATATAGCTGGCATGGCATGACTCGGCGATGTTTGTGAAATATCTGATTCATCAGTAAGTTTGCATTGAAAAACTCCTGTGTCTAAACACCCGAGGGTGGACAGAACATGCAAAGGAGCAGGTAGAGCACAATTCCACAAATTCCGACTTCTCTAAATATGCGCTCTCTTCTAATTCCTACATTTGCAATGTCTTCTAACACCGCTAAAGCCCGGATGTCCCCCACAACCCTGTGCAGATTCTACAGGTGTACTGTGGAATACATCCTGGTACAGCAACTGCTCAGCTCGGGACTGCAGAGCTCTGCAGTGTGTGGTGAATACAGCACAGCAGATCACAGGCACACAACTCCCTGCGATCCATGACATCCACACTACACACTGTCTCAGGAAAGTGAACCGTATCAGGCGGGACGCCAGCCAACCTGCACTGTCACTTTTCACCCTCCCTCCATCTGGGAAGCGACTAAAGTCCATTTGGACGCGCACCTCCGGGTTCAGAAACAGTTTCTACCCAACTGCACTCAGATTCAGAAACAATCAGTAACTTTGTGTCACCTCCACTGCTACCTGCACATATACTTCTGCCACAGTCTCTATTTATTCCTAGGATTCTGGTTTTATTTATTTACTTATTTATATTCATTTATTTATTGTGTGTTTTTGTCTATGTTCACTGTCTGCGGGGGCACATGCAAGCAAGCATTTCATTGTACATGGTTTGTACTTATGACAATACACATGACAATAAAGAATTGAAATATTGTAGTTGGAATAGTCTGGCCATTCCATGAACTATTATATTGCTACAGATTAATTACAATCAAGTGAATTAAATTTATAAATGATATGCAATTATATTCAATGTATTTGATAAAGCCGTCGTCATAGATTCAAATATGAAAAAGAAAGGTAAACGACACAGAAACAGTAGCACTGCTTTGATACTGGGTGCCGCCAGTTTGCAAAACAGCAGAAACGTGTGAATGCAAAGTGTGGGGCCACCGTGAAAATGTGAGTGGCTTTACATCAAGTTTAAAAGAGAGTGTAGAAAAGGGCGTACACAACATTTTTTATAGTTTGTATATTTACTGCTGAGGAATGTAATTGAAAGTTAGGTAGAGCCATGCCCCCTTCTGCTTTAGGCCATTATACAGCTGCTCTTTGGGTGCACGGATGTTTTGAATTCCAAATAAATTAAGTTATAATTTCTTAAAATATGATTTGTTAATGTATATGGGGATGCTTTGAAATAGGAAGAGAAGTTTG